>NW_020664409.1:102883381-102894986 GCF_002925995.2 Terrapene triunguis | reverse complement strand
TGCGGCCACACTACCCCATTAATTTTAACCACATTAATTCGGTGGTGGCGGCCACACTAACCCTAATTCGAATTAACAAAATCGATTTTGGCGCTACTCCGCTCGTCGAGGTGGAGTACAGAAATCGATTTAAAGCGCCCTTTAATTCGAACTAAATGGCTCTGTTGTGTGGACGGGTGAAGGGTTAATTCGAATTAACGCTGCTAAATCCGAATTAATCCCGTAGTGTAGACCAGGCCCAAGTGTGAGTGGAGGCTGTACATGTAAGGGTATCAGTAGAATTAAGCTGCAGCTGTTGCCTTCTGCACTAATTTGAAAGATATGCCCAGATACTCGCAAGGCTGCTTCATAGCTATCAAGAGTGCCGTGTAAAAAAGGGGCAGATGGGTATGGATGCGGAGATGGGTTTAGTGTGATTCCCACCCTGCTAATGAGGCTCTTCCTTCTGGATTGACTCCTACTGCAATAAGGACAATAAAGGGGCAGCGCAGCAGTGCAAATCAGTTGGCGAAGGAGTGGTGTTCCCTTCTTTTGTGCCCCCATGGTGCTAGCGAAGGACTTGGAGCCAAGAAGGCCGTGTGGGAGGAAGAAAGGCCCAGATCCTCCCAGGTATTTAGGCATCAAACTCTCATTGAAATCCATGATGCTAATGGGAGTTCGGCACCTAAATATTTTTGAAGATCTGGGCCAAAGTCCCTGTGCTGTTGTAGATGGTCTATGGAATGCAGGGATGTCAGGCTGGCAGGCAGAGATGCACTAAATTAGCTATGTTTTTTCTGACAAGTGGAACAGGATACTGTGTGTTTTCTGGCTGGCCTCGTTAAGCTTCTATAATTATCATTTTATTGATAAAATGCCTGTCCTCTGGGAGGCACTGGAGATGCTGCACAGTGGAAATGTAATTATCAGCCACAATTAAAATAACAGGTAAAGTGAAAGTCAAATAATGTACTAACAGAACAAAATTGGTACCCTGGAAAAGGGATGATGGTGTGAGGCCCTGACCCAGGACTAGTATTGGACTGGGAAATGCTTCATTTGATGCAGCAGGCAGGCAGGGTTTTAGGACGGCAATCTCTACTGACCATGCTGAGCCTGGTCCTGGCTTGCATTCCTGAGCCCCAGGTGTTCATCAAATTAAATCTCACCTGAAACCTGACCTTCCTGTTTCAGTTCTACTCATCACACAGAAAACACCTGTGACAAAGAAATTGCTTTTTAAAAGTGAGTAAGGATGTGCTGAAGCAATTGCCAAGGGGCGGCTAGAAACACAATGCTCAAGGTCACCACAGGAAAGGCTGGGTCACCCATCAATCTCAGGGCACAATAATGGTGGAATCACTACAAAGGTGTGTGGTGTCAGATCGCAGGAAGCCACAAGGACAAGGCTTGAAGCTGCAGTCTCAAGAGCTGGGCAGATCCCTTCCCCTTAAGTGCTTTAAATACCAAGCGGCATGAAATCATCCTGCTACTAAATAGACAGCCAGAAAAATGGACACAGGGCAGGAGTAATTATTATTACTATTGCTACTATTTGTATGATTGCAGCACCAAGAAGCCCCAGATTGGAGCCCCCTTGTGCCAGGAATGTACGCACCTATAATATGCCCCAAAGAGCATAGCGAGTCTAAATAAACTAGATCAAGAAAGGGTGGGAGAAAGAAAATTTTACTGACGGAGAAGTAAGGGATTGTCTATCTGGCACTGCAGTGCAAACTAGAGGGATGTGGATTGTACAATGCTCTAACTGCCCCATGTAAACCCTACTGGTGTGCTCTAAAAGGTACCTAGTTTGCACTGAGTTAGACCTAAAGAATAGAATATATGGAGATATACCTATCTCATAGAACTGGAAGGGACCCCAAAAGGTCACCGAGTCCAGCCCCCTGCCTTCACTAGCAGGACCAAATACAGATTTTGCCCCAGATCCCTAAGTGCCACCCTCAAGGGCTGAACTCACAACCCCAGGTTTAGTAGGCCAATGCTCAAACCACTGAGCTATCCCTCCCCCAAACAGGACTCCATTAATGTGCACTGGATACCTTTTAGGTTGTGCCAGCAGGGTCTACATGGGGCAATTAGAGTGCAACATGTTAAAGCAGTCTACAGTACACACCCCTCTAGTTTACACTGCAGTGCCATGTAGATAAGCCCTAAGACTTAGAAAGACTGATTCTGAGGCAGCTACTCATGTTCCATAATACTTCACTCCACAGTCCAGCAAGAGGGCTGACTTCCTCCCCTATGTCAGGATCTCCCCCAGAAGCCCAAAGTGCTGGTTCCTATGTCTTCTTAGGTGAGAGAGATAACTAGCGATTGTTTGCCTCTTTCTTTTATAGCCCAGTGAACCTTTGCCATGGATTCCTCAAGCTGTGAGGAAGGTGACATGGAGTCTGGTGAAGGAAGCTCCATGCTAGTTTCCTCCCTTGCTGGTGTTTGCCAAAATGTAAATGGTTCTGTTTCCTGCAGTCTCCTCTCCTCATTACCTTGATGGCCCTGTTTACTTCTTATATGTAAACCGAGGTGAATTCACATTGCTTTGTTTAGGACAGACTTGTTAACACCTTTACCTAGGCAAGACCGACTTGTCTTGAACAGGTGCTAGTAACATCATACAGGGGGAATTAATAACTTTACATATAATTTTGATATTTCATGACAATATTATTGATCAGCAAGCTATTAGTTTTTTTTCCCAGATGATATCTCACAAAGCATATTTTGTACAAAGATTATTACAGTCGTGTGTAGGGTGCAAATACATGGGTACTTAGGGTCACAGTGCCCCAGGAGTTGCATACAATTGCTGGCTCACAGTGATTAAATCATTCATAGACTTAATACAGTATGGTCCCCAGAGATATTGCATGCGGTTGCCATATTGATCACAATCATGAGTCCAATCAATCCTTTCCTAGTCAAAAAAGATGACCCTGCTAGAAAGTGCAATAAAGCTGTTGCATTTTAGCCTAGTCCCAGTTGGCTGGTTGACAACAGCATGCCTGACCCTAGATCTACTACTGTTGCCTTAAAGAGGCATTCTAGAAGACTAATATTACTAAAATCCCTGGTTACCACAGATGGGAGCAAATCATGATCTATATGCCATATCGGTTTTCAACTTTAATGGCTACAAGCAATAGGGGTGGGAATCTGTGGCTTTGAAATACTTTTCAACCCTTTGAAGTTCAGCGGGCAGGTATTGGGGCTTTATCCATTATATTAAATTAATTATTTTATAATAAATATTATGTAATTATAGCTTTAATAAGGATGTTGTGTTGTTACCGTCACTGTAGGACATCTCCTTTATAATCTCTGCTCTAGTCCATCATTTTAAAAAAAAGTCAGGAAGTCTTTTTTAGTCCAGGATCTTTGTGCAGCTGTTGTTCAATCCATGTGGCCTCAAAGGAAGTTTGATACACGGCACACACACCAGACGGTGAAGACACTTAAAACTGGAAATGGGACGGATGCTTTGCCATTGTGTGGTCTGCATTAGACAAAAGAACAGGTCCAGTGAAATGAAGTGGAAGAGAACACCAGGTTAAAGGTGATATTTCCACAGTAAGGTGATTATTCTTCAGGATAGCTGGCACAAATGTAAATGAGAAAGAATGGCGCACTAGTGAGTGAAAAGCAGGGATGTGTCTAAGTGGCAGGTGTATAGGCAAAATGGAGGCAGGAGGGCTTTGTTGCAAAGGGCTCTAGGCTAGGTCTACACTACAGCGGGGGGTCGACCTAAGATACGCAACTTCAGCTACGTGAATAGCGTAGCTGAAGTGGCGTATTTTAGGTCGACTTACCTGGCTGTGAGGACGGCGGCAAGTCGACCGCTGCCGCGCCGCCGTCGACTCCGCTGCCGCCTCTTGCCGCGGTGGATTTCCGGAGTCGACGGCAGAGCGATCAGGGATCGATTTTATCGCGTCTTCACTAGACGCGATAAGTCGATCCCCGATAGACCGATTGCTACCCGCCGATCCGGCGGGTAGTGAAGACGTGCCCTAAGGAATGAGGACTAGCAGTATGCATGCCTAGAGAGGGTGGAAAGCAAGAATAGCAGGCAACTAAAAAGGGATAATTAAAAAAAGAAGTGGAAATGAGATAATTCTAATAATAGCTACAGATGGGCTTCCTCTTCTCTGTCTTTCAATAGGCACAGGGGTGTGAACTCAACCCTTTTCAAGTAAAAATGGCCTCGCTAGTTTCCTAAGGAGAAGGTTGTCTCCATTCTCTTTTGCTACAACAGGTGACGATTTCCTCAGTGAGAGCAAGGGATGCGAGAAGGCTGCTGACTGAATGGGGCTGCTCTTTGGTGAGAAGAATAGGTCCCAGGGTTTATTTCATGAAAAGTGGTGGAAAAGCTCGAGAAAATGAGATCAATCCAAAAGACGTCCTTCCGCTCAACCCCAGCCTGATTTCCTCTGGATACGTATAATGGGAGTCATTTCTGAAATGGACTATGTGGCAGCAGTGTCCCTCACGGCTATAGCCTCTCTCTCTCACAAACCAGCTGTCTCCATACCCCATCATCATAGCAGTGCTCTGTGGGGATAATAGGTCTGATGGTCCCTCCAGGGAGTAGGACCTTATCAGTGGAGTCCCCTCTTGTGTGGAATTTAAGCAGAGATCAGGATGTGCCAGAACCGGCCTGTTTTTAGGGCACAGTATAAGACTCATCTCCTTGTGCAAGGCTTCCCTCTGTAATGTGGTCCTCTTTGCAAACAGAAGCAACGCCACTCTTGACTTTATACATAGTGGATATGGATATGAGTGCATTCAAAATGCATACATTTGATAAGATCAGATATAAAGGGCCACAGCTTCAGATGGTGTAAATCAGTCAATGGAGCTACAGTGATTTACACCCACTGAGGATCTGGCCTGTAAACTACATGTAATCTGTTTTGCACAGCTCTGCTTGAATTCTTCCAGTTTTCCCCAGTTAAAGAGGAGCTGGCAACCAGTGTCCAGTTCTGTGAGTTGCTCTCAAAAGGCTCATCTGGGCACCACATAATTTGGTCCTTGACTGTGACTTTCCATAGCATCAGTGAGTTTAGCATTATTTACATGGTGATGCTGTTGTTGTTGCTTTGTCTCCGAATTGCACATTGCATAGTTATGGGAATCAGCAAACAAGAACTATATCTCTTGTGGGCAAAACTAAACATCTCAATAGAGTGGAAGAAAATGTCGCTGCTGGCACATTGGAGAAATGCCAAGATAAACTACTAGCAGATAAATGGAAATGCCTCTCTGTAAACATTTGGCCTGGGACTTCATCAGCTGAAATCAGCTAATATTAGACTTGATAAATGCCTTGTTTTGTCTCAGGGCATCTGAATCTGGTTTATTTATAATGTATAATGTTTTTAATGCAGAATATCATCAGAATTGTTTATTATAACATAAGTGGGTTTTTCACCCCATGTCTCTTACCATTTCAAATTGTAAATATCCAACCTGAATCTTCGGTTTTTTCCCCTTTAGTTGCTACCAGTGAAAGTAGGTCAGGTAGAAATGTAGCTTTTCTGTCTGACACTTTTACCGATATAGAGCACAGACACTGTGCCCTGTGTTCTGAGTCCTGTGCTGCCATTGGTAGCCACTTGTCCCTGCCACAGATGACCTTTTATTCTATTGTGTCCCATTTAAACTCTCGAGGGTTTATTCATTCATTTTATTTAACCCATTGCTTGAATGTCTACTACAGCGTACCTGAGTGTTTTGTAATAAAACTAAACTACTGCTCAAAATATTAACCAATCAAATAAATCACCAACGGAATCAAATGTCTGGCATGTTGTCATAAAAATTTTGAATTTCAAAGAAAAATGAAGGGTAATATCTCCTTCACCCTCCCAAAAAATCATCCTGTTTTTTGACCAGCTCATCAGCAAATGGAATTTGTTTCCTACTGATCTGAACATATAGGAGGGGAACAAGGATGGAATTGGCAAATAGGATGATGCCCAAAAAGTCAAGGATAGGCCAACCAAAATAGTCAGAAGGTGAAATCCTGCCCCCATTGAAGTCAATGGGGGTTTGCTATTGAGCTCAGTGGAGCCTGGATTTCACCCAAAGCTGGCAGCATGCTTTAAAGTGACTCCAGTGGACTTAGTCTCAGAGGGGTTACCATAGCTGAGAGCCATGACTGAGAAAGTCCTTCCACCACCTGCTCCTGAGTGAGCCTGGAAAGCAGTGGCAGATGCACCTGGCCAGATCACAACTGTCAAGCATAGATTGAGAGTTTATGACTCAAATATTTGTGGTTGGGATTATTAAGGGTGACATGCACAAAGAATAATAGATGGTAGCACTGGAAAGCCTGTCTTCTTGGGTGCAGTACAACCTCTAGAGTAACTGTAGGACAGTCACAGTATGTGTGAAGGGTATGGAAGATACCTGTAATATGGGATAAATGTTATATGTCCAACTGTTTGATTGTGATTGTGTTGTCTGCCATAGGAGTTCAATCGCTCGGTGGTCAGTGAACTACCTAGGAAGGACAATAGCTTTGATAAGAGCTCAGCAAAAACTCAGGATATTATACCGCTGCTGATTTGATAGATTTCCAGGCCAAAAGGGACCACTGTGATCCTCTTGCCTCACCTCCCATATAACACAGGCCATAGAGCTTCCCTGAGTTAATTCCTGTTTGAATTAGAGCATCTCTCTTATAAAAAATAACCCAATTCAATCTTGATTTAGACAATTGCCAGTAATGGAAGCTCCCAAAGCCTGACCAGGTGCAAGAGGAGAGAGAAAGGCTGAGATTGAGTCCCCAGAGATGGGGATGACTGGGATAAGCTAGGCCGACCTACTTTTTAGGTAAGAGAGAAATGTGTGTTGACCATTTCTTGTTTTAAAACTCCTTTTCTCTTGTTATGTTTATTCCTGCTGCTGAGAGTAAGCAATGCCTTGTTCTGGAATGACAGGTTTATGCTACTGTATTATCCTCCTGATCACAGTTCCTGAAGGAAAGACTGGCAGGGCTCAAACCCAGTTGGGGCATCTGAGGAATCATGGTTGGTATGCAGGTTACTGAAGCCTGAGACTGGGAGAATCATGGGATTTCTCCGTGTGAGAGGTGATGGTGATGGATGGGGTGGGAGGGTGCACTCGGCGAAACTAGATTGAGGTCAAAGAGGCATCTGGCCCTGAACATGACATTATGATTCTTCTTCTATAGGACTTCTTATAAGTACATAGGATGGGATTTTACATGAGCCCAAGGACGTTAGGGTGGGCTGACTTGGGAGCACAGATCTCATTGAAAGGCATTGAAAATTGTGCTTCTAAGTCACTTCAGTGCTTTTGAAAAATCCAGCCTTCAGGCTTCAATGGGGATACCAATGGAATCTGGCTCTTGAAAACCACAGCCATAAACCTGCTATGACCATACAACCCCAATAATGTGATTTCACTCTCCGCCAGTTCCATTAATTAGAACTAGTGGTAACTGCTTTGCTCTTCCTCGTACACACAATCCATTCACAGGCACAATCCACCACAAGATGCAAACCTAAGTGCCTTTGCCATCCAAGGCAAAATATCTACTGAATCAATTTTACTAAACATGTGGTGCACCTCTGCAGGTCCAATCTGTGCTACTGGGATTCTTTTCAATGGATGCAAAACAAAGCCCTGTGCTCAAAATACAAACTAATTGCATCCATTTTATTCCATTGCATTACTTTGTGTCCATGACGATCATATGAAACATTTTCTCCTTAACATCTGCTGTCTGCCTATAAATAATAAGCTAGATTCCAGACACAATTTCTGCAGGTAACCAGCTGTGATGCCTTGCAGCGATTCATAATAGGAAAGTGTTTATGGAGATTTTTGAATTTACATGTTTATGAAGTTTGCAGTGTGACATAAGAGAAAATGATATAATTAATGGTGTATATTTTGGTGCAGTCAGGGTTCTGAGGTGCTCAGAAAAGTAAATTAACTTAGTGAACATACCACACCATACGGTGGCAAAATACACCCAACAAGACAGAACTGGGAAGAAGGAGGGTGTATGCATGTGTGAGACAGGGAACGAAAGAGAAATATAGTCATCATGAAAGTCCATTAAGATATGTTAGATAATGTAGTCCAATCGTTTATTTTTTGTTTAAAAATAGAAAAATAATATGAAGAGAAAAATTTGCATGTTTTTTTTTTCAAATTTCAAATGAAAATCATTTTGGTTTAGATTTAAACATTCCCTGCAGTGTTTGCAAGCCAATTATTGCAGCATTGTTCCAGTGTATGAGACTCAAACAGCCTAGAAACAGAAGTGAAACTTATTAGAGATGAGCTTAAAGCAAAATTTCAGATCTGGATTTGGATGCAGTTCAAGATGTAATCATTATATATGCCATGGGCGTTCGATATACAGGAGATATATCTGTACGTATGGAGCTCATTAGTTAATATAATGAGCACCAGCTTATAGCACGTAGAAATAAGTGGTAGGTTCAATAACATTGTTGGTATGCACTTGCACATGGCTTTCTGAGTCCAACTCTTCGCAATCTCCCAGCAAAAGGCGAGGCTGAAACCTCAGATCTGAACACAACTAGACTTGGGGGGTTAAAAATATATACTTTCCCCAAACATCTTGGTGCTCAGATTCAGCCCTTGGTAGAGACAGGTTTGAGCTACGAACTCAGAGCCAAACCCTATTCCCAAGTTTTGGTTTGGGCGTACCTCTGTGCCAGGTGAAACCAATTTTCAAATATTGAGCTAAATCCAGAGAAGGCAAGAGCTGAAATAAAATAAAAAAGGAGCAAATAGGTGAGGGTTAAAAGTAAAAATAATTATAAAATAACAGTTAAGGCTTAAAATCACTCATTCACACACACACACACACACACAAATAGGGAATAAAAAAATCTCTCATGTTACAACACTTTCCCTTTTGCAGGTTGTCTAGATTAGGAAAAGAGACTGAGGTTAGATGTGGGATAGCTAACACTTACTGATGTGAATGCAGGCTTCACCGTAACCAATTTAGTTGACGTCCATACTGGCTTGTATACACTAGAGCGTTAGGACGCATTAGCTAAAACATGTTAGTGTACACCTTCTAACAACACACCTTTAAATCCTAGTCAAGGCAAACCTATTCAGCAGGGCCGGCTTTAGGAAGTGCGGGGCCCGATTCGAACAGTTTCGACGGGGCCCCGACAGGGATGACTAAAAAAAAAAAAAACGTAAAAAAAACCACGTGGGGCTTGTACTCACCGGGCCGCACTCCTAGTCTTTGGTGGCGGGTCCTTCACTCGCTCCGGGTCTTCGGCGGTACTGAAGGACCCCCGCCAAAGTGCCGCCAAAGACCCGGAGCGCCGCTGGGTGAGTAAAAATTAAAAAGGCGCCTCTAGCCAGGAAAGGGATTATCTGCCACTTGCCCCCCCACTCTGGGCGGCCCTGCCACTGGGTGCGGGGCCCTCTTAGGCGCGGGGCCCGATTCGGGGGAATTGGTGGAATTGGCCTAAAGCCGGCCCTGCTCAGGATCTGGGACCAACCTCAATCAGCTGAATCAAGGCAAATGGTGTAACGTACATCTATACTAGGGAATAGGTTTGATTAGGTCAGGATCTGCTAACATGCGTTAGCTAACCCTGCCCTAACCTTGACCTCTTTTTCCAATATAGTCAAACTCTTCCTTTGTCTGTCTTGTCTAATTAGATTGTAAACACTTCTGGGCAAGGATTTGCTTTTTAATTCATCAGTAAGGCACCACATACACCTATGGTACCATAGAAACTGTTTCATGAATTTAATTAAGAAGAATGGAGATTTTTAAAAAATCGTAAACCAAGTCTTTGTAAATCATTACTAGGGTTGTGGAAAACCAACAGCTGATCATTGACTCAAAGGGAACATGACTGGAAACGGCCACTTGAGATACCTAGCTGAGGCCTCTTTAAACTTTAATCTACTCCCTCAAGTGTCTGAATTAGAGGGTTATTGAGGACAATACCTCAGTAACTCATTCCATTCTCTCATTGGTCACCATTTTAAAAGCTTCTTTCCCCATAAGGTCTAGCAAAATGTTTCCTTTCAGCTTTATTGCTGATCCTATGACATTTTAAATAATCCTGCCTCTTACCTCACTTTGTTTCCTATAAAATATTTGCTTTTATGGGAAAATCCTATAGAATTTAACAGAAAATGGCAAACAATCTGGAATTCTAGAGGCAGGTTCAAACTTCTACAGAAAAGAGACTTTTCTCTATTAAATTCCAAAGATTTTTAGAGAGACAAGGTGGGTGAGGTCATATCTTTTACTGGACCAACTTCTGTTGGTGAGAGCGACCAGCTTTCCAGCTTACACAGAGCTCTTCTTCAGGTCTGGGAAACTAAGGCCAGATCTACACTAAAGACCTATATCGGTATAACCTCGTTACCGACCTAACCCCCGGTAGTGAGCGTCTCCCATCAACATTGCTACTGCCGCCTGCAGAGGTGGATTAACTATGCTAATGGCAGAAGTTCTTGCATTGGCATAGTAGTGCCTTCACTAAAGTGCAACCGTGGCACCGCTGCACTATGCCACTGCAGCTTTTTAAGTGTAGACTTGCCCTGACCCTGAGTTAGTTTCCCAGACCTGAAGAAGAGCTCTGTGTAAGCTGGAAAGTGTGTCTCTCTCACTAACAGAAGTTGCTCCAGTAAAAGATATTCCCTCACCCACCTTGTCTCTCTAGTAACCTGGGACCAACATGTCTACCACAACACTGCATACAAACATTTCTAGAGTCTTTTGTCTAGAACTCTATGATTAAATTCCGATTAAATTCTTAAGGCCGTTTCCAACAGGGTGCAAACAACATGGGGGTGATTGTTCATGGCCTGGCCTCTTGTGCAGAGATAGTGAAAATGCTTCTGATTTAATAGCATTTTGTAGCCACTTTCCATTTGCTGTGCAGCTCAACCCAGAATCAGTCTCCCCTCACTCTCGAATTGTCACTTCTTCTCAAAGCTCTGCATTCTAAGTCCTCTTACTATCTCCTAACCCCGACGTGCTGTAATCCTTTTATCAGTTTGCTTGTGCTCCCCTGGATTTTTTTAAAATAGTTTATCAATGTCTTCTGTGTACCCCAAGGACTAAAACTGTTCCCATTATCCCATGTACAACCAGGCCAAGGAAGGAAACATAGGGACAAATCCTGCAGGCCTTACCTAAGAAGCCCCTATTCCCATGAGGAAGCCTGTGGAGTCCTTTCAGTTACATGCCCAGAAAACAAACGGGCTGAGAACCAACACCTCTCATGGGTTTGTCCCAGTGAGTAATGCTCCTGATGTCACTCCTTTGCATCCTAAACTGTACTCTAACTGTATCTGTTTTAATAGAAGAAACGGTATACACTATAAACAGGAGTATGAGTAATAGAACACAGATTTATTTGGCAAATACAGTATTGCCAGCTCCAGATGTTGACTGAGTCCAACCCCTCCCCGCAATCATATGTTTGGCTTAAAATCATGAGATTTTAAAAACAAAATAATAAATCTTGGGTTCTTTATATTTGCTTTCTGGCTTTTGAGCTCCACTGCATGCATTCATACAGGCCAGGGCTTTATAAAGCAGCGCACAAGCGACCAG
>NW_020664409.1:102811895-102883371 GCF_002925995.2 Terrapene triunguis | reverse complement strand
AGCGTTTGCGAACAGGGGCTGCTAACAGGGAGTTTCGCAAGGGAGTTGGGAAGGGGAGTGGGAAGGGGCGAGGGTCCCTTGCCGGTTCTATCTGGTTTCCCTTTATTCCCCTAAAACTTTAAACTTCTTGCTTAAACAACCCTTTCAGCGGACAGGGGGCTGCAGACGGGAGTTTGACAGAGGGAGGCTTACGATGGTTAGGAAGACCCGCAACACCTGTGCCAGCACTGCTTCTGTCTCCTCCACCTGCGCCTGTAGCCAGACAGAGCGCCTGAGCATGGATGCTTCTACCCAGATCCTGGTGTGGTTTTGCAGAGACTGTAACTTGCAATTTCCACTTACTGATATCCAGGCTGAGGGGACCATCCAATGTGAAAGGTGCCTGCTGGTGGAATCTCTCAGGCAGCAGGTGGGAGAGCTACAGGAGGAGGTGGCTAGGTTGAGAAGCATCCGAATCCACGAGCAATTCCTGGACAGTGTCCATGTGGAGACAGCTGAGGTAGCTGTCCCAGGACACAGGACTGCTGATACACCACTGGTGGAGGAGGAGATGGCTCAGGGTGGACACTGGCAGCTGGTTACTTCTGGCAGCAGGCAGTGCTCCACCCCTGCTCCGAACCCTCCCGCTGTGGTAATAGGTAACCGTTATGCTCTTCTTGATACAGGAAAGAAGGCATCACCCCCTACAGTAAAGGAGGAGAAGCCTCGTACCCCTAAGGCTGGGAGGTCTGCTGCCACCACTGCGAATAGGAAACGTAGGGTAGTGGTGGTCGGAGACTCTCTGCTGAGGGGGACGGAGGCGCCCATCTGTCGCCCTGACATTTCATCTCGGGAGGTATGCTGCCTGCCGGGAGCCCGTATCCGAGACGTTACGGAGGCATTGTCGAGGATTATCCAGCCCTCTGACTACTACCCCATGCTACTCATCCATGTGGGCACAAATGATACTGCGCGGTGTGACACTGAGCGGATCAAGAGTGACTACAGGGCTCTGGGAGTACGGGTGAAGGAGTTTGGAGCGCAGGTGGTATTCTCTTCGATTCTTCCTGTCAAAGGTAGGGGCCCGGGCAGAGACAGATGCATCATGGAGGTGAATGCCTGGCTGCGAAGATGGTGTCGCCAGGAGGGCTTTGGCTTCCTAGACCACGGGATGCTATTTGAGGAAGGACTGCTAGGCAGAGATGGTGTTCACCTTTCGAGGAGGGGAAAGACCCTATTTGGACACAGACTGGCTAACCTAGTGAGGAGGGCTTTAAACTAGGTTCGACGGGGACAGGTGAGCAAAGCCCGCAGGTAAGTGGGGAACATGGAGACCTGGGAGATGGGTCGGAGACGAGAGGGAGTGTGGGCTATATTGGCAGAGAGAAAGGAGGGTCAGGACAAAACCGGGAGGGAA
This sequence comes from Terrapene triunguis, assembly GCF_002925995.2. Classification (NCBI taxonomy): domain Eukaryota; kingdom Metazoa; phylum Chordata; order Testudines; family Emydidae; genus Terrapene; species Terrapene triunguis. The sequence continues at coordinate 102,881,975 of NW_020664409.1, read as the reverse complement.
GATCAAACCAGTATCTTAGATGCCTATATACAAATGCGAGAAGTATGGGTAATAAGCAGGAAGAACTGGAAGTGCTAATAAATAAATACAACTATGACATTGTTGGCATCACTGAAACTTGGTGGGATAATACACATGATTGGAATGTTGGTGTGGATGGATACAGCTTGCTCAGGAAGGATAGACAGGGGAAAAAGGGAGGAGGTGTTGCCTTATATATTAAAAATGTACACACTTGGACTGAGGTAGAGATGGACATAAGAGACGGAAGTGTTGAGAGTCTCTGGGTTAGGCTAAAAGGGGTAAAAAACAAGGGTGATGTCATGCTAGGAGTCTACTACAGGCCACCTAACCAGGTGGAAGAGGTGGATGAGGCTTTTTTTAAACAACTAACAAAATCATCCAAAGCCCAAGATTTGGTGGTGATGGGGGACTTCAACTATCCGGATATATGTTGGGAAAATAACACAGCAGGGCACAGACTATCCAACAAATTCTTGGACTGCATTGCAGACAACTTTTTATTTCAGAAGGTTGAAAAAGCTACTAGGGGTGAAGCTGTTCTAGACTTGATTTTAACAAATAGGGAGGAACTCGTTGAGAATTTGAAAGTAGAAGGCAGCTTGGGTGAAAGTGATCATGAAATCATAGAGTTTGCAATTCTAAGGAAGGGTAGAAGGGAGAACAGCAAAATAGAGACAATGGATTTCAGGAAGGCGGATTTTGGTAAGCTCAGAGAGCTGATAGGTAAGGTCCCATGGGAATCAAGACTGAGGGGAAAAACAACTGAGGAGAGCTGGCAGTTTTTCAAAGGGACACTATTAAGGGCCCAAAAGCAAGCTATTCCGCTGGTTAGGAAAGATAGAAAATGTGGCAAAAGACCACCTTGGCTTAACCACGAGATCTTGCGTGATCTAAAAAATAAAAAGGAGTCATATAAAAAATGGAAACTAGGACAGATTACAAAGGATGAATATAGGCAAACAACACAGGAATGCAGGGGCAAGATTAGAAAGGCAAAGGCACAAAATGAGCTCAAACTAGCTAAGGGAATAAAGGGTAACAAGAAGACTTTTTATCAATACATTAGAAGCAAGAGGAAGACCAAAGACAGGGTAGGCCCACTGCTTAGTGAAGAGGGAGAAACAGTAACAGGAAACTTGGAAATGGCAGAGATGCTTAATGACTTCTTTGTTTCGGTCTTCACCGAGAAGTCTGAAGGAATGCCTAACATAGTGAATGCTAATGGGAAGGGGGTAGGTTTAGCAGATAAAATAAAAAAAGAACAAGTTAAAAATCACTTACAAAAGTTAGATGCCTGCAAGTCACCAGGGCCTGATGAAATGCATCCTAGAATACTCAAGGAGCTAATAGAGGAGGTATCTGAGCCTCTAGCTATTATCTTTGGAAAATCATGGGAGCGGGAGAGATTCCAGAAGACTGGAAAAGGGCGAATATAGTGCCCATCTATAAAAAGGGAAATAAAAACAACCCAGGAAACTACAGACCAGTTAGTTTAACTTCTGTGCCAGGGAAGATAATGGAGCAAGTAATTAAGGAAATCATCTGCAAACACTTGGAAGGTGGTAAGGTGATAGGGAACAGCCAGCATGGATTTGTAAAGAACAAATCATGTCAAACCAATCTGATAGCTTTCTTCGATAGGATAACGAGTCTTGTGGATAAGGGAGAAGCTGTGGATGTGGTATACCTAGACTTTAGTAAGGCATTTGATACGGTCTCGCATGATATTCTTATCGACAAACTAGGCAAATACAATTTAGATGGGGCTACTATAAGGTGGGTGCATAACTGGCTGGATAACCGTACTCAGAGAGTTGTTATTAATGGTTCCCCATCCTGCTGGAAAGGCATAACGAGTGGGGTTCCGCAGGGGTCTGTTTTGGGACCGGCTCTGTTCAATATCTTCATTAACGACTTAGATATTGGTATAGAAAGTACGATTATTAAGTTTGCGGATGATACCAAACTGGGAGGGATTGCAACTGCTTTGGAGGACAGGGTCATAATTCAAAATGATCTGGACAAATTGGAGAAATGGTCTGAGTTAAACAGGATGAAGTTTAACAAAGACAAATGCAAAGTGCTCCACTTAGGAAGAAAAAATCAGTTTCACACATACAGAATGGGAAGAGACTGTCTAGGAAGGAGTACGGCAGAAAGGGATCTAGGGGTTATAGTGGACCACAAGCTAAATATGAGTCAACAGTGTGATGCTGTTGCAAAAAAAGCAAACGTGATTCTGGGATGTATTAACAGGTGTGTTGTGAGCAAGACACGAGAAGTCATTCTTCCGCTCTACTCTGCTCTGGTTAGGCCTCAGCTGGAGTATTGTGTCCAGTTCTGGGCACCGCATTTCAAGAAAGATGTGGAGAAATTGGAAAGGGTCCAGAGAAGAGCAACAAGAATGATTAAAGGTCTTGAGAACATGACCTATGAAGCAAGGCTGAAAGAATTGGGTTTGTTTAGTTTGGAAAAGAGAAGACTGAGAGGGGACATGATAGCAGTTTTCAGGTATCTAAAAGGGTGTCATAAGGAGGAGGGAGAAAACTTGTTCACCTTAGCCTCTGAGGATAGAACAAGAAGCAATGGGCTTAAACTGCAGCAAGGGAGGTCTAGGTTGGACATTAGGAAAAAGTTCCTAACTGTCAGGGTGGTTAAACACTGGAATAAATTGCCTAGGGAGGTTGTGGAATCTCCATCTCTGGAGATATTTAAGAGTAGGTTAGATAAATGTCTATCAGGGATGGTCTAGACAGTATTTGGTCCTGCCATGCGGGCAGGGGACTGGACTCGATGACCTCTCGAGGTCCCTTCCAGTCCTAGAATCTATGAATCTATGAATCTATGATGGCTAGATACTCCCTTTTGGTTTTAATTGAAAGCTGAGATTGTCTTGTAGTATCAGGGTTCTAACGGACGGAGCTTTACGAAACCCCCCACTAAACTATCTGAAGGTTCGTTATAAAACGACAAGTGTTGGGAACACTGCAAAGGAGATTCTGTATTGAGAGTTCTGACTTTTATGACGGCTGGTCAGCTGTGCCTTGTCCCTTTGTACTGCTCCAGTGGCCAAAGGGCCTGACATTTTGCCTTAACTGGATACCTTGTAATTCCTCTGACATAACAGACAATAATTACAGTGGGCTAAACTATTTTTAAAAGAATCCGACATCCATCCCTCTATCTATCCAAATGATGAGAAACAGTTTAATAACTGGTACAAATACATTATTAATGAACTCATTATGTTCTGTTTATCTGTTTTTTTCCGAAGACCCACATTCAAGGCATGAAACGGGATCCTCTCGATATGCCTTTTTGTCTGTCTTAAGAGTAGAGTCATTGTTTAATGTGTTTTAAATGGTATTAAAAACTCACTTGCAAATGCCACACACTAGTGAAGACTCCAGATGGCATTCAAGTTATGAAGGGGTGCCCAGAAGCTTTTTAAACAACAGAAAACAGGGACATTATTACATTTCCTCCATGATGGTATAAAATATCACCATGCTCTTGTCATTTGGAGTCAGTGGGTGATGTACAGCCCTAGACACACTGCAGAGCAAACGGCGGTTCCAGTGGGAGTTTTCCACAGAAAAATAAAGTCCAGATTGTTCAAACATGGGCCTGGGGAAAGCAAAGCACTATTTATGCTATCGGACAATCTGCTTGGAATGCTACCTGATGGCCACCATCCTTGTAGATACTGGGGCACAACCAGGGACCTCCAGAACTAAAAGCATAAGTCTCTATAAAGAGACATTCTTGCTAGTTGAGGGCTATCTCAGACTCACTTTCTCTGTAGACTGGGCACAGACAAGGACACGTAACATACACTGATCAGTGTGTTACATTTGCACAATGGACAAATATTTTTGTCAGCCTCCTCAGAGATCATAAGACACCGCAGACATTTATGTCAGTAATATAGAGATGCTGCCCTGCTCTACTTCTCCTTTACATCAAGTTCACATGATTCTGTTCCAGTACCTAAAGAGAGAGCAGCACCTGGAGAGAAATCAGGTTCCTTAAGCTAAACCTGGGGAAGACAGAAATGATGCTGTCTGGTGTTGGAGAACTCTTCGAAGAACCATGCACAACTCAAATATCACCCTGGAGCCAGGTCTACACTACAGAGTTTTGCCGGCAAAACGTTGTCAGTTAGAAGTGTGAAAAAATCACACCCCTAATTGACATAACTATGCAGGCAAAACCCCATGTGCAGATTCAGTTTATACCAGCAAAAGAGTTCTTTTCCAGCATACATTATGCCATTTGGGGAGATGGTTTAACTTTACCAGCAAAAGAGCTGCTTTTACCAGTATAAGCTGCAGCGCTACCAATGGGCTTTGCCAGAATAACTATAGCTTCAAAGCCTTTTAAGTACAGACAAGCCCTCAGACTAGCAGGAGAGGGAGTGTCAGAGGCCAGACCAGGACTATAAAGGTCTCTCCCATTAGAACGGCAAAGGACCATCATCCTTTCTGCCATGTGGATCAAATGAGATGCCCGTCTCAGTCTTCCAGCCATATGAGTAACTATAGCAACAATATGGAGAGAAGAAAATGGAAAAGGAAAAAAAATCATCCATCCCACAACTCCCTTTCTCCACCTGGGCTAGAGATGGAAGGAAAGAAAGAAGCATAACCTGCTTATTGGGCCTATATGATGTATGGCACTCCAGTAGCCAATTGCTGAATGTGGGATGGATGGGTGGATAGACAGTGAATTTTCTGTGCTAAAAGAATGCAGGATGCAAGTCTTTGTGAGTTTTTGTTTCCTCCAATAAAGCAAAAAACAAAAAAGTTCTTTAAGTACAAGTTATTTTCCTTTCATGGTGTCAAGTATCAGGGGTAGCCGTGTTAGTCTGTATGCACAAAAAACAACAACAAGGAGTCCGGTGGCACCTTAAAGACTAACAGATTTATTTGCATCTGAAGAAGTGAGGTTTTTTACCCACGAAAGCTTATGCCCAAATATATCTGTTAGTTTTTAAGGTGCCACCGGACTCCTTGTTGTTATTTTCCTTTGGTTACTTCAGCTACTTATTTCATTCTGCCATTTGCATCATTCTAACTTAATCTTTTTTGTGTATTTCCATCAGGCTAGAGAAGCAGAAATATGTTGGGGTTTTTTGGGGGGAAAGGGGAGTATTGTGAGCTACAATAAATGATCTTGCTAGAGACAGCAATCATTTTCCTGACTGGGAACTCTGAGGAAGTAGTGAACCATTGTACATATTTCAGGTTTCTGAAAAATATGTTTTAGACAAATACTGTGAAGAAAGAGAGAAAGAAAGAAAGAAAGAAAGAAAGAAAGAAAGAAAGAAAGAAAAGGATGCTGAACTATGTCCACCAAATCTACATCAACTAGATAGAGACAAAGAGAGAAATAATGTGGGGAGAAATTCTCCTGTCTGATATGCAGTCTGGATCTTTTTTGATCATGTAGAAAACTGTCCATAATCTGTACTTATAAAGGTAAAACAGTTCTGATAAAAAGCCCCTCCCCAAAAAACCTCTGTTGTCCATATTTAAAAGTAAACTTGATGTGAACTTTTCTGTGGTTGTGAAATGATTGGATAATATTTTCCCTTCATTACCATGTGCCTCTGAACCTCAAATACAGAAAAAAGGAAAAATAAACTATTGGAAAGTCTTTTCTCATGGTATTTCTGACCAGATCCAGAGTCGGAATTGCCATACATTTTACCAGAAATGTTCTTCTGATTCTATTTAATAAATTCCAGAATTTGGACAGTTCAGATAAGCATCTGAACTTTGTGGAGTTTCTCCAAGCTGAGCTAGCGCTGTTGAAGTTCACCTATCTCTAATTCTGCATTTGTTCCAAGTGGGGAATTTCCCTCCATGTTAATGGGTGCTCCATGCATGGAATGAGCACAGATTATCCAACAGATATCCTCACCACAGATAAGATATCAGCAGTATGTGAATCAAAGTGGAGAGTGTTGTCAGCAAATTTGTAATTTGGGTATGTCAGATTGTTTTTCACACTAAAACAGCAGTATTATCATATTAAACTAAATTAAATAAATCAGGGATAATAAATAAATAAACAACAACAACAACCGTGAGCTTTCAGCAGATGGTTTATCTTTTCAAGACACTTCCTTATGTGTGTGATTGCAGGATCTAAAAGATTAAAAATCGTTTTGAACTGCTGAGAAAAACATGTACATTTTATGCAAACAGAGCTGACAGGTTTTATTCTCTTTGATGTTCAGAGATAAAGCTAGTTGTTTCTTGATTTCAATTCATTCCTAAGAAGTCAAAATAGCAACATATTGCTGGCGTAGTCCAGTCTTTTTAGTATGTGATCAGTCCAATTAAAAAAAAATAAATAAACCAGTGAACTATACATCATCAGTGTGTATTTGGAAAATAATTCAGTAGTTCTAAATTAAGACCAGTATGTTTGAAACATACTGTACCAGGAAAGGTACACCTGTGCATAATGCCATCTGTGTTACTTACTTGTTTTGCAAACCTGTCAAGTATTTACTAAGACAACATATGGGCTTCTTTTGGTCTTTCCTCAAGCAAAGATCCCATGACTTCTCACTCTGATCCATCGATTCTAAACTCAGGGACCAGAAGTGGTTTTTAAGAGCAGTTCAAGGAAGGAAGTTATGAAACACCTTTAGAGCACGTTGGAATTGGACCAGAAAACTGGCAATCCATAGGCTCAAATTTATTGGCATAAAGCATGGATTCTCAGCATGCGGGTCATAACCTCCTGAACAGGTCTCAGGGATTACAACAACCCTGTTCTTCCCACATTCCTAAATGGAAGGTGGAATCTGGGCTAGATGGGAGAGGGTCCTGGTGGTGGTGGGAGTCACAGTATGAGAAAAGAGGTCACGGTATGGAAAAGCTTGAAAACTACTGCCATAAAGAACAATTAGCAGAGTCTGCCTATGAACCATTTGCAAACAGAAAAGAAAGCTAAAATTCACTGAGTAAATTATTTGTGTGGTGTATTGAAAATTGTGTTAAAATTACAAGCTATCCCTTTAATTTGTAAGGGGTTTCCTGGTCCTGCTTGCAAGGATAGGGGGCTTTGTAGGAAGCATGCAATCAAATTAAGTCTGCAGAGTGCCTGCCTAGCGTAAGATGGAGTGAGATGTGGCACTTTGCCTTAGGGAGCAGCCTGCATTGTCTTCCTCTGTTTTTGAGTTCTTGTGTGTTATTGTTCTGTATCCTAATAAATAAAGCAGAATTACACAACAATCTTCCCGCATGAGTATTTGTTTTATCTACTTTCTCTGTGTGTGTGCCATGAAACATAAGTTAACCAGAAAACAGTTCCCCCAGTTATAGTTGCCAGTGTATTGCATGAGGTCTCACCTTAGTTCAAATTAGGCCTCGTCTACATGGGGCTCGTTTTTCTGAATTAATTCTCCCCTCTGTTGTCAACGCTGGGATAGCGCTACTGGTGGGAGAACTACTACTGTGGACAAGGCACTGTGGCCACTGGAGAATTTACCCTTGTCATATAGAACGGCTCTGAGTTGGTTTAGACTTGTGGCTCTCAACCTTTCCAGACTACTGTACCCCTTTCAGGAGTCTGATTTGTCTTGTATACTCCCAAGTTTCACCTCACTTAAAAACTACATGCTTACAAAATCAGACATAAAATACAAAAGGGTCACAACACACTATTAGTGAAAAATTGCTTACTTTCTCATGTTTACCATATAATTATAAAATAAATCAATTGGAATATAAATATTGTACTTACATTTCAGTGCATGGTATATAGAGTAGTAGAAACAAGTAATTTCATGAAATTTTAGTTTGTACTGACTTTGCCAGTGCATTTTATGCAGCCTGTTGTAAAACTAGGCAAATATCTAGATGCAATGATATACCTATTGGAATACCTCCGCATACCCCCAGGGGCGCTGGCTGAGAACCCCTGGTTTAGACAATGTGGTACTTAAATACTGGTGGAAGTGTGGGCACTGATGCTTCTACTTTTGGAGCTGCACCAGCGTTAGCACCAGCAGGATCTTTTTCAGAGAAAAAGAAAGTGCCTCATATAGTCACAGCGTTATAGGAGAATTACAGACACATAGGAGACAATGTGGATCAGAACCTCAGCTGATATAAATCGGCACAGCCTCTTTGAAGTCAATGCACTAGACTATTCTTCCCTGGATATCAAGGAAGCCCCAGCATGCATGGGACTTGAAGACTGTAACTGGCCCAGCAAAAGTGTCTAATCCCGCCCAAAACTTTGTGATGGATTTCAGCAAAGCCAGGAAAAGGAGCCATTTGTGAGGCAAGGTAGATGGAAAACAGGAACCTCTCCAATGTTCGAAAGGGAGCTGGACCAATTTATATCAGTTGAGGATCTAGTCCTTTATTCCGCTCAAACAAACAAAACCATCTGCTTTTAAACATCAGAGGTTCTGATTTTACTGATATATTCATCACGACTGAACCATCTGCTTGTTGGGACCCATTGGAATGCCTGCAGACTGGTCCTACCCTAAAGTTCATTGAACATGAGTCCTGTACAGCTGTCAGAATCCCATCTAAGAACTCCCGGCCTCTATACACTCACTGTCCTCTTTGAGCTGTATTATAGTTATGAAATTTTCAGAGAAAGAACAGTGCTGGAGATGTGAATATATTTCATTTCTCTCCCAAGCAAAACAAAACCTAGCATTACCCATGCCTCGCTCAATGGAAAGAGAGTTAATGCATTAAACACAGGACATACAACAGAATTTTAATGGAAACTTTAATCCACTGAGTTTGGACATGTAATTGTTAACATTTTGGTTTCATTAATGGCATGTTTTGTGCTCGGGATACTCCAAGAAATGAACATCTGGTATTAATAACTTTTCAACATAAAAAGCTCAACAAAATTACAACCTATTGTAGTTGGCAGATGGGTTGCAAAGCAGGAAGGAAAAAAAAAATTCACAAGACACCAGCTAGATTAATCCATTGCAATATAGATCCTGATTTAATTCAAATGATGCATAATGCATTGACTTCTAACAATAGGTGGCTATTGTGAGCAGTCTTTTCATATTTAGACATATTCAGTAATGATTATTCATGTAAACAGGCTTTTTGTTTAAAATTAATCACTGAATTGTTTTGACTGGCGTAATGGCTCTAACTTTAATCGGAGATAAAACATGCATATTGTGGCACTAAAAGTCCCAGCTAAAGCAGAAACAAATGAAAGGGCCCTCCCATCCCTGCACCATAAACTCCGTGGCATTGAATTTCTGCAGTAGCTTTGAGACGAAAAGGGCAAGAGACTGAATCATAAATCAACTCCCACCCTGATCATGGTCACTCACATCATTAGAGCAGTACAGAAAGCGGGGGAAGGCTGTTATACGGGACCATCAGAGTAGGGTAGTTGCTGTAGTCAAAGCCGGGCTGATCTGAAAGTATCTGAATCAGGAAACAGACACTGACATTGAAACTTCATAAGCTTGGTTTTCTTTTTGTCTTGGAAACGATAAGGGGCCTTATAAGACTTTCCTGTCTCGACTGTTGTGTAATTATTAACTCTGCTGCAGGGCGCGATGAGGTCGACCAGACCAGAGGCCTTCAGCTCCCTGAGATTGTTCACATTTGTCTTTCTAAACAGAGTGCCACTGAAAATCAGCTCGCGTGCCGCCTCCGGCACGTGTGCCATAGGTTGCCTAGCCCTGTGCTAGTAGGAAAGTCAATTGTCACTAACATGGTTTTCTTCTTTGTACTGGGTTGTGAGAAGCAGGGGAGCCCCCACATGAGTTACCCTCTATCGCTTGCTCAGTACAAGAAAAACCTACCACACTGCTCTTGAGAACAGATTCAACTGAGTGACAATGGAGCAACACGCTACCTCTTCCATCCAAGTTGTGGGATTAAACTGAAAGGAGAGCTGGGCAGAATACACCCATAGCAGGTTGGAGTGTGACCCTGCAATTGGTCCTGTCCCATCCATGGGTCTATGGGAGTCTCTGCACCTTCCATCACTTGCACACCTGTGTAAGGAAGAGGCAAAATCTGTCTAAGACTCCATCTTTTCTTTACCTTCTCAGCTTGTACCTCATTTCTTTGAAGTGTTTTTGGTTGTGAAAATCCTGGCTTGTGAACTTCTTGGAGCAAACAGACAAAAGAGAGCAGTGTGATGTAGAGGATAAAGCACTAGACTGGAACTCAGGAGACCTGGCCCCTCTTTGCATCTCTGCCACGGACCTGCTGTATGACCTTGGGCAAGTCACTTCACTTCTCTGTGATTGTTTCCCCTTGCACTATGTGTCTATTTAGCATTAACTCTTCAGGAATGGGATTGTCTCTCATTATCTATTTGCACTCCACCTAGCGCATGAGGGTGCTGACCTCAGTTGGGGATTCTAGGTGCTACTCTAACACACATGATTAATAATTGGTAGAGCGAGTCAGAAATTTTCCAATGGAACATTTTTCCACTGGAAAATGCTGATTCATCTAAAGCAAAACTTTTTTGTGGCATTGTGTTGATTTTGACCCAAAAATTGTTTTGAAAGAAAAATTGAACAAAAAAGTATTTTGATAAAGTCGGAACATTCTGATTGGACCTTTTCAGAACAGAGCACTGAGACATTTTTATAAAGTCAAAATCAGAACAAAACCATCTGATTTTGTCAAAACAGAAAGTTTTGATCGACTTGAAACTTTTTGTTTAAATTTTGTTTTGTAACAAAATTTGAAATTTGTCGTTCTCTTTCTGTTTCGGAACGGAGACGTTTTGAAATCGTGAAATTCCCCATGAAATGAAAAATCCAGCTCTAAAAATAAGTGCCTTCTCTTCTTATATGTTTGGAGAGTGACAGACAAGCTGTCAGTGTCCAATAAATATATAATATTTATAAATGCCTCCCTTGTGAAATGTTTGCTCTTTGAGCCCTGCAGAGGCATTTTTGACCCTGTTAAGCTTGTATGCAGCTGTCATAGTTAAAGGATACTAGTTTGAGGGCCCAGCCTGCACTCACCTAATTAACATTCCCCACCGCCATAAGCAAATGTATGTAACTCACATAAGCTTGGCTTCTGAGGGGATTCTTATTACAAAGATGAACTATATTGAGGGTGACAGTTTTTTTAGTGTTATCAAGGTAAATGAGGTGGTAATGGAAAGTGCAGATTATAGTAAGTTCAATAATTTATTTCATGCTTCCCATCAGGGTAGCTTTTACAAACAGCCAGCATCCTTAATTGAAATGTAAATGAATGATAAATTATGAAAAATGTATTATGGAAAGGAAAACAGGGTAAAATAAAGGAGCAAACATGAGGATCTTAAAGCAGAGAAAATGAGTCTGCAATGTTAATTAGGTAGCACCAAAACTGCAATAAAATAAGCCAACTACATAGAGGAAGGTATAAGAGAAAGCTCTGCAGGATGCAACAGATGCATTGTGTTGATGCGCTTTTGCCAGTTGTAGTTGAGTGTCCATTGGCAATGGTTCCGTTTCGTGATGCTCCTGTCTGTCTGTCTCTGTCTTCACCTATTGCATATTGTCTTATACTTAGATTGTAAGTTCTTTGGGGCAGGGACTCTTTAGTTGCTGTTGTTTTGCGTTTGTACAGCACCTAGCACTACAGGATCCTTGCCCATGACTAGGGTTGCTATGTGCTACGGTAATACAAATAATCATAATTAATAGCAGTTGTGGTACATGCTTTGAGGTAGGGTACATATGTTTATGGGTAGACATTCTGAAAGGGCTCTCTCTCACCTGCATGGATGGTGTATCTCCTGGTTGATGAGTATATAAGTTACAGCCAAGATTTTTGGAAGTGGCTGTCAATTTTGGGTGTCTACTTTTTTCAGTGTCCAATTTGAGACACCATAAAGGGATCAGATTTTCATCAAGTGGGAGCTCATCACAGTCTGAAAGTCAGGCACCTTTAAGGTGTGTTAGGTTGGGCATCAAAAGATGCTCAGGTCCACCAAATGACTAATCGCTACTGAAAATCTTGGCCTGTGGGTCTACTGAACTTGGTTCAAAATAATCCAAATTTGATAGTCTGAAGGATGCACTTTTTTCTTCAGGCAAGAATTAAAAGGTGGGGATTTGAGTCATGATGAATTGTATCATGGAGATGGATTTGAGTCATATTGAATTGTACCACTGCACTTCAGTTAGGTTATTATTTTCTATAGTGTTTGTAAGTTACAGCGAGGGTGGCTAGAGTATATGGATAGATGCCTTTTTATACTCAGAGAAGTAATATATACAGAAATAAATATATGTATATTTGGAACTTCTGCATGGGACCCTGCAAGGAATCTGATATGTAGGCTACAGTAGGCCCAACTAAGGGCTACTAAAGTACTAAGCCCTTCAGAAAGCAGTTGTTTGCTTTACCCTTCCTCAGAAACCAGGCTATCTTGCTTGTCAGTTTCCCCATTACGAGATAAGGTGTCGCAAACAAGGAGAAAAGAATACAAAGAGTCTTCTAAATGCACTAGAAATACACTGTGTTGGGATAAAACACCAGAAAACGTACAGTGGGGGTCAATTCTGTACAGACGTAGGCCACTGAAGTGATGAAAGCTAAACGAGCCTTTCCCCCAACAACCATAGCGCCCAGAGGGGTTCAGTCACTGGAACTATTCTGAATAATCACTTGCTGTGGAGAGCTCACATCAGACTTTGCAAGAAGACTGTCTGGATCAGAGGCTGTCCTGCCAATTCCAAACAGGCCCTCCATTTTCCCAAACAGTATTGGTCTTTCCACACAAGCAGAGGCCCTGGAAATCAAACATGGATGTCTAGACCACCATCCATGCCGGCTACAGCTGGTGAAAATCATTGAGGAGCACTTTGGCCCACCATTGACCGAGTCATCAAGGCTTCCTCCAGAGAAGGCAATCTACCAGCCATCCTGAAATGGGCAATAGCCCATTCTCAAGAAGGCATCATCTTATGCAAAGCATCTGGCCAAGAACTGTCCCATCTCCACCTTCCCCTTTCTGGGAAAAAATATTGTGAAAACAGCATCTATGCTGCAAAATCAAGTGTCCTTAGACACCGTGACAATCAGCACTCAGGCCAGGACATGGTATAGAGAGTGATGTTGATAGATGACATACTTGTGGCCATGAATACGTGAGAACAGCTATGCAGATGCTGTTGGACCTCTGATCAGCTTCTGAGCTGTTGGTCACAAAGTGCTGCTGTCACACTTTCAAAATGTAGCAGGGATCATGGAAGCATGCAGATGGCTCTAGCTTTATTGTCCAACTGGTCCATACCACAAAGGGTAACTGCTTGTCCTCTCTTTTCACCCTCAAATGGAGGGGAAGGGTTTTTTCCTCATTTTAATATGTACATGCAATGTTTCTGAGAGGCTATAGAATGCTACAGGCTCCGTTGACACCAGTATGCTGCAGACATCCAAATGTATGCCTCCTTCTCAGCAGCTGAAGCCAAGGCTTTGACACAAATGTCACAATGCCTGCAAGAGATAAGCAGAGGGGTGAAGAGCTGCTGGCTCAAGCTAACTCAGACAACCCAGCGGGGATACTGATTGGAAGAGAAAAGCACTTGGAGAAGTTAGGCAGGGCATTAACCTTACATTGAGGACATCCACTCTCCCATTACTAAGGCACTGAGCAGTGTCAAGGTCACGCTGGACTCTGCTGCTGACTACACAAATAAAAGCAATGGTGAGAAATTCTACTCTCTCCAGCTGGCCAGGAAGCATTGGCCTTTCTTAGTGGACCTTTGTGTGATGTGTATCTTTGTGATCTCCAGAATGAACTTCTGCAACTCACTCTAGCTGAGGATTAAAGGAGGGGCATCGTGATGGCTAAAGCTTGGGCAGCTCATGGTGACATGATCCCCTGCCAGGAAAGATAAAGCACCAGTGCTCAATGCACTCCATTGATTCTGATTCCAACTTATTACCCTGGTACTAATATTCTCAGCTCCTAATGGGTTGAGCCAGGCTCTCCCGGTGACATCCTTTTCCTTCACAATCGACGGAGACAGCTATGCTCCTCTGGGATGTTGCGAGCTCTGGATAAAACATCTCACAGCTAGAGACATGCCATTCTTAGCTGAGGGCCCTTAATATATGAGAACACCCTACCACATGGATTCTCAGCCTGGGTAGCAAACAGATTTCAAGTGGTTCAGACCATGACTAGATGGAAGGGGAATCCTGAAATTTTCTTCATGGGGCCATGGTGTGGGAAAGTCTGAGAACCAGTGCTCTATCAGACTGTGGCCAATTCTACTAATGCTCTAGGGAAAAAAATGTCAGACTAATTTTCATGCTCTGAAAGACTGAAGAGATACCCATCATCTCTCACAGCCGGTAAAGATTTAAAAACAAACAAGCCTAAACTCCCACCAGTTAAAGAACTGTGGCCTTGAAAGCAGGAAGCAGAGTTCCTTTGGGGAGTTTCCTTGTGTCTCTTCACTCCTCTTTTTTCATCTGGATCTTACAGTGGATGTAAATTTTGGCTTGTGTGTTTAGAGCTGGTTGAAATTTTGTCCCCCCTCCCCAACATTTCTGCCTGTTCCCTATCTCATACACTGAACGTTGATAAACCAGAGGCTCAAAGCTAGTTTTTATTCATTAAACTCAACTGAAAATAAATTGTAATTTTTTGACTCCTTTTGGCTGTGTTACATGAATAAGGAGAGTAGATGTGAGACTAAGTTATAGTTCAGTTCTGCAACGTTCTTCAATCAGGAAAATTAAGCCCCAAACCTAACCAGCCTGGTTTGCAACCAGACATTCTTTGCATCCCATAAAATGGACACATCAGCATTTTCTCTCTGTCATGCCAATACCCATCTGTAGATCAATATATACAATCAGTCTCAACCCACGTTCAATTAAAAACATCTGAAAATTGTTTTATTTAGATTTAATAGGACAGACTAATAAAATAGATGAGATTTAGTCTATTAATTACATCGCACGCACTAAATACTGTCCCCTGCAGCAAGCACAAGTAGTCTGGCTTTATTGCAGGGATGGGGTTGGTGAAGAAGAATTCTTCCCACGTTAGGTTACAAATCGACAGTGCATTGGAGGTAAAATTATTTGGGGCTCAATAGCCTAACTCATATGTAACACACTTAGGCAGTGGGAAAAACTTGAGTTCCCTATACCTTGAGCAGCTCCAGGCATCTGTTACACTGCGTTGTTATTGTCAGACCTTCTCCTGACACTTGTGTCTCTCTTCTGACAGTAGCTTTGTTCAGAAGCAGCAGATGTTCAGGGTCTTACAGGTCAGATTCCCAGTGGAGGAGAAATTAGTGACATAGAGTCTGGGTATATACCTGGTTTATTTGCATAATACCTGCCCTCGAATAGAGATGCAAGCATTCTTTCAGGAATCTCAGCCCAGCACCATTGTCTGGTTCCCAGGCTATAACATTGCCCTTCAAGAATTGACTATAATCAGAAGACAAGACACAGAGCAATCTTTCCTGATATTTACACAAATCCCTTACACAGCACCTTGTATAACACCAAAACACAAGCATTTCTTCTAAGACTAAAAACTTGCTCACACACTAAGAAAATAATTTGGAACACTAAGGCCTTGGCTACACTTGTGAGTTACAGCGCAATAAAGCAGCCCCGGGCGCCGTAGTTCACTCCCCATCCACACTGGCAAGGCACGTAGAGTGCTCTGACTCTGCGGCTACAGTGCTGCTGGTACTCCACCTCGGCGAGTGGAATAACATTTGCTGCGCCCCCACTGGAGCGCCGCGGCGCCAGTGTGAACGAGATGTTGTGTTACTGCGCTGTGATCAGCCTCCGGAAATGTCCCATAATCCCTTAAGTCAAGTGGCCACTCTTGTCATTGTGAAATCGGCTGCAGGAATGTGGAAATGCCCTTTCAAAGCTCTGTTTTGGAGAAGCCGGCTGCTGATCAGCTCAGAGAAAAGCAAACATTTACTGTTTGCTTTCAATGAGTGAGAGAGAGGCGGGGGGAGGGAACAGGGGGGTCTGAACTTACAGGACAGCATGCTGACACACTCTCAGCTCCCCAAAAACCCACTCTCTCTCCTCCCACATACACACAACGCACTCCCTGTCACACTCCATCCCAACCACCCCCATTTGAAAAGCATGTTGCAGTCACTTGCATGCTGGGATAGCTGCCCATAATGCACCGCTCCCAATGCGGCTGCAAGTGCCGCAAATGTGGCCATGCCAGTGTGCTTGAAGCTGTCAGTGTGGACAGACTGCAGCGCTTTCCCTACTGCGCTCTCCGAAGGCGCTCTACATCTGCAAGTGTAGCCATGCCCTAAGTGTCACAGCGCCTGTCATAATATTATTTTTGTTAGCTTGTTTTTGGGGAGGGCCATATGCAGCAAAATGACCTGCCTTCTGAAGAGATGCAGGGCCTGGGATCTGTGGACCAAAGAAGCACCCTGAATAGATCCGGCTACTGCTCAG
This sequence comes from Terrapene triunguis, assembly GCF_002925995.2. NCBI lineage: Eukaryota > Metazoa > Chordata > Testudines > Emydidae > Terrapene > Terrapene triunguis. The sequence goes on along the minus strand of NW_020664409.1, from coordinate 102,865,497 downwards.
CCTAGGTTCTGCAAGACACAGAGGGGACTACACCTCAACTACCTCCTGCAAGGTTCAGGGTGTGGTGTGTCGTTTCTTTGCACAGGTCCCAAGGGGAGTGAGTAGGAAGGGCTCAGGAGCTACTTTTAAAAGTTATGCAAAAGATTGTAAAGTCAGTGGCTCTAGTTTCAGTCTTAAATTCTGCGTGATAATTGGAAGGGAACATCAATAAGTGAATAACAGCCTCTTCCCACTCTGTCAGATGTGGTCTCCTTTAATACCTTCCCCTCGATTTAAAATGCAACCTCCACTATTATAATAAACCATACAAGGAAAGTGATTTGTGCTGTCTCCAGAGATGCATCTATTGTATTTCCACCGTTTCTGTGACTCGTATTAGATGTGAAATGTACAGCTAATTAGAATATAAACAGGAGCTTTTCTCTCCTCTTTTGACTCACTGATCTATTTTGGTTCTCCCAGCTCCGTCTTGTGTCTTTCCATACCTTTCCGATTCTCTTGGATCGTCCCTTGCAACTATCACTTTTGGCTCTCCGTTTCACGTCAGGTGTTTCTCTCCTTCATTTGAGATCCATACTGGCTTCTCCAATAAGGGTCCTCTAGTCTTCTCCCACTTGTTTCACACAGTCTCTTTCCAGTGAGAACAGGCAGGAACGTAGGGAGGACTCTTTAAAAGCACTTGAGTGACTTAGCAGCACAGTTCAATGGGACTTAGGCTACTCAATCATCTAGGTGCATGAGTTGCATGGAGTGGTGCTCTTTCGGGATCTGGGCCCCAGCGTGTATAGGTCCCATTGAACTGTGCTCATCTCCTGTTAAAGTCACTGGCAACTCAGGTGGGTGCTCAATACGTCTGAACATCAGCCCACTTTTATTTAAGTGCCTAGGTATGGATTTAGGTGCCCAACTTCTGATTTTGCAGTTTGGCCAATGGAGGCATCCCAAAATTAGCAGCCACTTCTGACAACTGGGCCCCAAGCTCTGTGGCTTTTTTTCTTTTCTTCTTTCTAGTAGAGAATTAATGGTCTGAGCCCTGATCCTGCCTTGCTGCAGTCAATGGGAGCTTTAAAATGGATGTCAACAGAAGCAGGATGAGGCCTTTTGGGGGTGGGCTATTTTGCACAATGGAGTTTCCCCATGTTCTTAAGGGATGCACTGGATATGTCTGGTTGGATCTATCCTTTTAAAGCCAAAATGTGCAGTGTATTTGGTTTTTATTGCCCAGTGCTTAGCTGCTTCTCAACAGGTGACTTGTAAATGGATTAAAAAATCAGAGAGAACCCTTGCTTTTATTCAGCTCTACCTACTTTCCAACGCTTTTATGAGACTTGCAGGCAAATTGAGGCCTGACATAAACACTCGTGAACTGAGTGCACTGAATCTGGCCTTTAAAGTTTAATTAATTAATGTTTCTAAAGCAGTTTGTGATCCTTGGATTAAAGGGGCTATGATCCTATTGAACAGCACTGTGATTAGTAACATTCTCATCCACAGTTGATGGGGGCAGCACCAGAGCTGCTCAGTATATTATAGTTCTGAGCCTCAATGGCCACATTCCTCTCCACTCTAACTCCACTGACTTCACTGGTGTTGCACCTGGGCTGAATTCAGCCCCAAAAGATTCTAGGGAGAATGAAAATGAGGGACGGCATCAGGGCCGGCTCCAGGGGTTTGGCCGCCCCAAGCAGCCAAACAAAAAACAAAACAAAAAAAACCCCTGATCGCGATCTGCGGCGGCAATTCGGCGGGAGGTCCTTCGCTCCGAGCAGGAGTGAGGGACCGTCCGCCGAATTGCCGCGGAACAGCTTGACGTGCCGCCCCTCTCGGAAGTGGCCGCCCCGAGCACCTGCTTGGTAAGTGGGTGCCTGGAGCCGGCCCTGGACGGCATAACCCCTTTTACATCTGCACACTTTGACTCGCAGGGCCCCCAATGATGCTGCGTGCAGTTCTGATGAAAGAATGCTGCGGATTTTCAATAACCTGGAGGGAAGGGATGCAATTTAAACGTGCAAATACGGTAATTACAAACCTCACCCAATTAGCTCATGTGTTAGTCCTCGTAATGGGAGTCATATTTCTGCATACTTTTTCCAGAGTCATTTGTAAGGCACTCTCTTCTGTCTTCTCCTCTCCCTGCAGAGATCCATCTCCCCCACAAAATTTCATTTCCTTTAATGATGCTACAAAGGCTAGTGCTCAGTGACCTCAGCAACTCCTTCATGGCGGCGTATAACTTATGCTTCCCATCCACCTTTATATGAACTACATGTCTCTGCATTCAGAACCTAATCAAAGAAATGCATCTGAGCCCAACTTATCTGGGTTTGCACAAGCCACAGCCCAAGCTACTGAAGATTTTTTATTTCAAAAGGAACCGGTCAAATCTTCTGCTGGTGGCCACGTTTCTTTGTGTGAATTTGACCTGTGTGCCCATAGATTTATTTTAGTGATGGGGGAAAAGTAACCTGAACCTTCACCCAAAACTCAGACCCGACCCAAATGTAACCTTTTCTTGTAGTTCATAAAGTTCAGGTGACTTCCGATTCCGTTCCATGTTTGAATTTTTCTGTATCTCCGAATTCTGACCCACACCAGAAGTAGCAGCACTGAAATGTCACCAAAGAGGCTGTTGTCGTGGTATTTCCCACTTCATCGGAAGCAGGAAGTACCAGAGATCTCTTGAGGGAGCGTACCTGTTCTTGTGAGATTTTTGGCCTTATTTTGCAAGTCCCATGCTGGCTTGGCTATTTCAGGCAAGTATCTGGACACCCATTTACTTATCTGAACTGAACTTCCTACACAATTTGTGATTTGCACATTTGAACCTCTTAATCTGCACTCGTGACAGGAAGAGCCTTTTGCAGTGTACTGAATTTTGCATCTTAGTGAGAAAGAAAGGTTGAAAGCAAGCCAAGGATAATGCATCAACTCCACATACCGCAGGACCGTGTTAATCCCGCGAGTCCCCAAGAACAGATGCCGAGGTTTGCAGGCTAGGACGTGCCGAATATATGCTGGGATACCAGCACCATGAGCTCTAGCCCAGTTTCAGAGCAGTACAGAGCTCTAGGAGGTGATGTCACCCCCTGACTGACTCTGCCCCCAATCCAATGCACTCCCAAATTAATTTCCATTGTGGACTTGCAGTTTGAGCAAGATCCGCCTGTATTCCTTAGTCATAACGTGCACATGGTGTTAGAGATCAGCAAGCATTTCCAAAGTCATAATTACATGCTTTTAGCAAGAACCAGGAATTGAACCACAATTTGTCTCACACGACACATTTGATAGTGACTCTGAAGATCCATGCAGTATATTGGCAAATAAGAAGAATATTAGTAATTAGCAGCTCATTAATAATTACATGGCTAACAAAATCATTCCTTTATTTCTCATGCATGATTTTCCCTCCCCACAGACGCCTGCTCTGGCAAATGCTTTTAACTGATTTTTTTTTCCTCTTAGGGCTTCCAATCTCCAATTTATTCTCTGTGGCTCAACTGCATAAAACCTGCACTTTTCATAATGCCCCATCTGCACGTGCACTGTGGGTGTCTATGACTCTATCTGGTGCACAGAATGAGTGCAGGGCTCATCCATATAGTAACAGAGGTCCACACACTGTGTAATTTGAGAGGAGAATTTGGCCTCCAGAGGTGCTTTTGAGATAGGGCTGTGTGAACATTTCATGGCAAAGTGAGGCAAATCCAGGGCTTCATTACAAACATAGGACCCTAAATTATGAAACTGCGATCATTGGCAGGGGAACACTGTACTTCATTGAAGTTAATGGCCTGGTCTACACTGGGGGGGGGGGGATCGATCTAAGATACGCAACTTTAGCTATGAGAATAGCGTAGCTGAAGTCGACGTATCTTAGATCGACTTAGAATCACTTACTTCACATCCTCGCAGCACGGGATCGACGGCCGCCACTCCCCCGTCGACTTTGCTTCCGTCTCTTGCCGAGCTGGAGTTCAGCAGTCGACGGGAGAGCGGCGGCCATCGATCCCGCGCTGCGAGGATGTGAAGTAAGTGATTCTAAGTCGATCTGAGATACGTCGACTTCAGCTACGCTATTCTCATAGCTAAAGTTGCGTATCTTAGGGTACGTCTACACTTACCGGAGGGTCCGGCGGCAGGCAATCGATGTTCTGGGATCGATTTATCGCGTCTGGTTAAGACGTGATAAATCGATACCGGATCGATCCCGGAAGTGCCCCGGATCGATCCCGGAAGTGCTCGCCGTCGACGCCGGTACTCCAGCTCGGCGAGAGGCGTACGCGGCATCGACGGGGGAGCCTTCCTGCCGCGTCTGGACCCGCGGTAAGTTCGGACTAAGGTACTTCGAATTCAGCTACGTTATTAACGTAGCTGAATTTGCGTACCTTAGTCCGAAGTGGGGGGGGTAGTGTAGACCAGGCCTTAGATTGATCCCCCCGGCGGGTAGTGTAGACGTTCCCAATTATTCAGAATCTGGTTTAGCTGAATTTGGTACAAGTTTAAAGCCCTGAACCGGCAATTGACTCCCCAGAGGCAGATCCCCACACCTAACTGGAGCCCCGGTGAAGTCAAGAGTAAGTTCTGAAACCGAGGATTTATCAATGGAGCTTGATAAGTTTATAAAAGGGATTGTATAATGGAGTTGCCTGCGACAGCTAGGGGATGGACTTGATGACCTAAGAGATCCCTTCCAGTCCTGGGTTCGTATGTTTTGGATGGAAACCAATGTGAAACTCAGAGTTTTTGCACAGTATTGACCAGAAATCAAGAGAAAAGTGGTGGGTTTGGTTGAGTTTCACTTTGAACATATAGGTTCATTGCTATGCCCAAGTGAAGAGAAATGGAAAATAGAACCTGTGAACTGAAACAGCTGAGTTTAACACCTATCTGTTTGAGGGCAATGGGACTGTAAGTGCAATAATTTGCTCACTTTTCCTCTGGTTCTACAATCCGGAATACACTGCAGCAAGTATATGTAAGAGGGAGTTCTGGTTAAAGTTTAAGTAATTATAATGCGTTCACCTCTTGGTTTCTAAATCTGGATCTTCTGATACGTAAAAAGAAGAAAAGCTAATTTTTGCTCAGTGCGTGGAAAGGAATACGTCTCTGGTAAATTATAAAATATAATGATAATGATTCTCAACAAATGGAAAGGAAAAAGTGCAGCAGAAGGACTATTTTTAAATGCTTTGCTGATGTTGACAGTGGAATTATATTAGTGGAGACTTTGAATTTTTAGATTGTGATCCTGCAAACATTTCCACATGTGAGTAACGATGCTCACGTGCATAGTCCCATTCGTTTCAATTAGGCTACTCATATAAGTAGCGTAAGTGTTTGCAGAATCTAGCAATGCATCAGAAGGCATTGAAGAATTCCTGCTACGAACATGAGCTGGAAAATAAATGTGTGTTGCAGTCTCTGCCCTCTCTTGTTAGCCCCATCCTCTCTTGACTACTTGTGTTCAAATCACAGGCCGAGACACTACCTGTTTTACACTATACGTGGGGCTGGTGGTTGATTGTGGTTCTGAACAGAGACTACGACACGTGGAGGAGGGGAGCCCCAGTGCCAAGTATGATGGTGGGCAAAGGTGTAGGGTGACCAGACAGCAAGTGTGAAAAATCAGGACAGGGGATGGGGGGTAATAGGTGCCTATATAAGACAAAGCTCCAAATATCGGGATTGTCCCTATAAAATCGGGACATCTGGTCACCCTAATAGGGGGGCAAGTTATGAGTGTGAAATCTGACTGCAATGTGCTTGTAAAAGGTATATTGTGTCCCCTTCTATTGCCTTGTCCACACAGAGGATAACAGTCTACTACTGCTATTAGCTGATGAAGTTACTCTTTACCTCAAGTGATAAAGATATGTGCTGCTGTAGTTCTGAGTTTCAAACTCTGGTTATTTTCTGTGGTGTAGACTTGCTCTTACTGTAACTCCCTTCCCAGATGCAGTGGTGATGTGCATGTTATATGGGATACAGGTAGATAGATTCTCTTCCATATGTTCTGAACGGCATTTAACTTACAAGCCTTCTAACTCCTCTCTAGTTTATTTTATAATCTACTTCTTCTGCTTTGCTTGGAGATGTAGGTTCTGATTCTCCAGTCCCACTCTCCAGTTTCCATCAGTTACCTACTTCCATGTTATGGATAGCTTTGTCAGTAGCAATGTTGGGCCAGATTCTCCATTGCCCTGCACCTTGCGTAGTCATTTGCATCTCTGTAAAGAGGGCATAAAGTGCCTCCGTTATCATTGGATGGAATTTTACACCTGCTTTGCCTTCACTGTGCATAGCTCTACCTACCAAGGCAATGGAGGCGCGGGGGGCCCATTGACTCCAAGCCAAATAATGTACTTACAGTCTGTTCTTGAAGTAAATTTTGATTCATTTGCTTAAACAGCTGCTAACCATTCAATTAAATATATATATAAGAAATAGGATGTTCTATGGGCCTTAGCTTGAGGGTGGGACAATGGAGTGGAGGAATCCTTTGTGGAGTTCATGGACAGCCCAAGAGCCATCTAAAAAACTGACTTCTCTTTCTCTTTCTAGGAATAACTTAAAACTCTGAAACCAAGGGGGTAACCAAAGAGACTTGCAGCTGACTCTTGAGAACTCAGGTGCCAAGCAGAGACATGGCCTACTTTTGCGACTTAAAAGTCAATACAAGCTTCCCCCCTCCCATCACTCTCTCCTTTATTAAATAAGGGGCTATTTCTTGCTGGAAGACCGGGATGTGTGATGTGTGTGGATGAATAAAAAACCCATTTGCTAGCATGAAGCTGACCTATGCAGAGCATGTCAAAAGCCAACATAGTAATGAACTTGTTTCTATTCAATCAATTGATTCATGAAGCACATCTGGAATTTAGAAAATACTGTCTCCCACTGATGAGGCTGGACCTACCGCTCTTTTATATATTAAGGCCTGGTCTACACTGCAGGGGAGCTGGGAAGGATCGACCTAAGATACGAAACTTCAGCTACGAGAATAACGTAGCTGAAGTCGACCTATCTTAGTTCAACTTATCTCCCGTCCTCATGGTGCGGGATTGACGGCCGCTGCTCCCCCATCGACTCCGCTTCTGCCTCTCAGCGCGGTGGAGTTCCTGAGTCGACGGCAGAGCGATCGGGGATTGATTTATCGCGTCTACACTAGATGCAATAAATCGATCCCCAATAGATCGATCACTACCCACTGATCCGGCGAGTAGTGAAGATGTACCCTTAGATTACTGTCATTATTATTGTGATGGGTTGGGTCACAGAAACCCCCTTGGGACTGACACCTGATGTGCTGAGACTACTTCTGAGCCTGTTTTCCCTGACAGCTTGGGACTTCAGTCCCCTGCCTGGTTTGAGCCAGACACGCTAGCCTGCTACAAACACAGATCCAAGTCTGAACCATGTCCCCCACAAGCCGCAGGCTTAACTGAAAACAGCTTAAGAAGTGCTCCTGTCTCCAGCACTCAGATACCCATCTCCCAATGGGGTCAAAACCCCAAATAAATCCATTTTACCCTGTATAAAGCTTATACAGGGTAAACTCATAAATTGTTCACCCTCTATAACACTGATAGAGAGATATGCACAGCTGTTTGCCCTCCCCCCCCCAGGTATTAATACATACTCTGGGTTAATTAATAAGTAAAAAGTGATTTTATTAAATACAAAAAGTAGGATTTAAGTGGTTCGGTGTTGCACAGACACAGTGAGAGACAGTCCCTGCCTTGGGGAGCTTACAGTCTAAATAGGCAAAGGAATCATTAGTATCTCACTTTTACAGAAAGGGAATTGAGGAACCCAGAGATACAATGATTCAACCAAGGAGACAGCAGGAATCAGTGGCAGAGCCAAGTAATGAACTTACATCTCCCAAATCCCAGTCCAGTGCTATCTCACAAGACCATGTGCCTTCCTAGATGTCTTGGGTTTTTTTCTGGCCTGGACACCTGTACAATGAATGGGCACTTGGAAACAACTCTTTACATATAGGCCACTGAGCAGTCATCAGATTGTCACAATTCTTCGGTCATCTCCACCCAACCTGGATTCCAGCTGGGGAAGTATGCTAGAAGCTAAAGCCTTGGTCTAGCCTTCGAATTGTCAGGCCCCGAGGCACCCAGTCCCCCCGTCCCCGTTTAAGTTTTACTTGCTGGTACAAATCCATCTTTGTGTCCTCGGCTATGCCTGATCGGATTTATTATTTCTTCTTCTCTCCATTAATAGAAGTATTAGTCATTTGGGGGAGGGGAAAAAAACAGTATCCTGAAGACATGTCACCATTGATTATATTTCTAAACCAACTGAAATGCGCTTATTCCCAAATTCAGTTCAACGCGGTAGATTACAAGACAGCAACACACCATAAATTTCTGTATTTATGACATGTACTGCAATATATAGAGCTGGGTGCCAATTTTCTGTGACAAGTACATAGGAATTATTCAGAAAATACCACTCTCTTCAGTGCCAAATTTAGGGATAATTTATAGCTGCCTTGGTTTCCACACCTGGAGGATTGTGCCAGCTGTGTATTTCCCCAAACCTGTTACTTTTAATAACTCTTTGCCCATGGAATTAACAGCATTCACCAGCAAGGCTGTGATAAATGAAGTGTGTGTGGGGGGGTAGATCCCTTTTATGGACACCCAGCCAGCCAGTTAGCTGTAAAATCCCTCTTGGTAGCTGTTCTCTGCTTGCTTTACCTGTGAAGGGTTAAAAAGTAAAGAAAAGGGAGTGGGCACCTGACCAAAAGAGCCAATGGGAAGGCTAGAACTTTTTAAAATTGGGAAAGAAGCTTTCCCTTTGTGTCTGTTGTGGTTCTCCGGGAAAAGAGGAGAACAGAGGACAGCAGGAATGCTGGGTAAAGTTTGAACCCAGTATGAAAACTCATCTTCCATACCTAGAAGGATTCACTGGGACAGGGAATGTTTAGATAGATGTGATCAGGTTTATTTCTTTATTTTGGCTTGTGGATTCCTCTGTGCTAACCCCAGATGCTTTTGTTTGCTTGTAACCTTTAAGCTGAACCCCCAAGAAAGCTATTTTGGGTGCTTAATTTTAGGAATCGCTCTTTTGAAATCTAGCACTAGCCTAAGTTCTAGATGTATTTTCTTCCTTTTTATTTTTAATAAAATTTACCTTTTTTAAGAACAGGATTGGATTTTTGGTGTCCTAAGAGGTTTGTGCAGGTTGTTGGATTAGCTGGTAGCAACAGCTAATTTCCTTAGTTTTCTTTCTCAGATCTTCCCCAGTGTGTGTGTGTGTGTGGAAGGGCTTGACGGTACCCCACAGGGAGGAATTCCCAAGTGCTCCTTCCTGGGCCCAAGGGTTTGGGGTTTTTTTTTTTGCATTTGGGTGGTGGCAGCGTTTACCAAGCCAAGGTCAGAGAAAAGCTGTAACCTTCAGAGTTTGATACAAGCCTGGAGTGGCCAGTATTAAATTTTAGAATCCTTGTGGGCCCCCACCTTCTGCACTCAAAGTGCCAGAGTGGGGAATCAACCTTGACAAAGGTGATTAGAAAAAACCTCTTTCAGATACTGTATATCTGCACAAAGGACTCCCATGGGACCATATGGACACACAGTAGATTGCAAGAGAGTATGAAACTCTGCTGAGCAGGGGAACAGGAAACAATGGCATACAGCTAGTGCGGCAGGAAAATCCGTATCAAAAGTTTATCAGAATCCTGGGTTCTCACTAAACACCACAGACATTTGTACCAGAGATGGCGGACTTCCTCCGTCTGTGTTTCCACTAGTATCTGAAATAGCTGTTGTAAATAATGTCACCCACGCAATAAGTCACCTTTGCAAAACTACCACTAGCTAAATGCAGCAGGCAGAAGTAGGGTGTGGGTGCGGGAAGAAAAGCAGTTAATCAGGCAGCTAACTATATTGGGCCACATCTTCAGATGGTACAAACTAATACGAGTGGCCAGGGTGCTAGCCTGGGACTTGGGAGACTCCCTGTGTGACCTTGGCAAAGTCAGTCCATCTCGACCAAATTTTGAAAGGTATTTCAGTGCCTAAAGATGCTACTAGGTACACAGTGGGATCTTCAAAAATGCCTAGGTGAGTTAGGTGCCTAACTCCCATTGACTCCAATGGGAGTTAGGTGGCTATCCTGCTTAGGTTCTTTTGAAGAGCCCACTGAATGACTAGTTGCATCTTTAGGCACCTAAATAGTTTAAAAATCGGGCACTCATTTCCCCAGCTGTCAAATGGGAATAATAGCACTTCTCTGCCTCACAGGGGTGTTGTGAGGATAAATATGTCAGGCTGTCTGGAGTGGCTCACGAGCATGAGTGCCAACCTCAGGGCAGACTGTCACAAACCCCAAACTGGTTATGACTTCTATACTTAGAGTTTTTCCAACCAAGTACCAAGTGTGAATTTCTCCAACACTATCACAGTCCCCTTGGGCATTTGGATCTATCTTGCCACCCAGGCAAACTTGCCTTTATGATAAGATGATCCCTTACCCCCAAAATCACAACAGTATTCGGGTTACTCTCAGTCCCAAAGGACCAGTCACTTTATCCCAGGTCAATTGCACTTCAGATATCACACCAAAGACAGCAACACTTGTAACTAATCCTACCATAAACTATCTAAAGCTTTATTAACTAAGAAAAAGAAATGAGAGTTATTTCCAAGGTTAAAGCAGATACACACACACACACATGAGTTACAGTCTTAGGTTCCAAAAGGTAATAGAAACTGCTGTGATATGAAAGCTTTCTCTATCCTCTAGTACTAACCCAAGCTAAGCAGCTTGGGGATCCCATGCTTATGCTTAGAAATATTGCCCTCTCCAAATTCCAAGCAGCGCAGTGATACAGATTCTTCTGGTCAGGGATTTTTATTACCTTTCCCCAGAGTTCCAACTGATGGGACAAGTGTTTGGGCCAGTCTCCTCTTTATGTGTGTGTGTGTGGGGGGGGGGAGGAATGAACAAAATCTTGTCCTTTGATGTTTCACAATGGCTCATTTGGTTTGTGGGCCTTCTTGTGAGCAGGATGAGCACTTTGCGTTAATTAATGCTTCTTTCCTGTTTGGTGAGGTACACAATGACAGAGGGTTACAAAGCAAACATGCAACATAACTTTATACTGTGGGATACAGATGCTATAAGTGAGATCAATACATGCAGCATCCTACAAGCATTTCATAAAATCTAAACACATGCTTATAAACTTAATATCTTTTAACAATGCTAACATAGAGGTGATCCAGACTGGTTTCCAGCTATGCATTTGTCAGTGTTCAGTGAAGTCTAGAGCCAGCATCACAAAATACATTACTGTAGTATCTGAACCCTTCACAATCGCTAATGGGGCCCTGTTGGTACCTAAGAACAAGTCTCCACTGTGGGGCTAAGTCCACCTAAGTTATGCAACTCCAGCTACATGCTTCTCATTCCAGTGGGGTACTGGTGTTGACGGGAGAGCGATCGGCGGTCGATTTAGTGGGTCTTCACTAGACCCGCTAAAATCGACCCCCCGTGGATCGATCGCCATGCCTCGATCCCCCGGTAAGTGGAGACAAGCCCTAAGATAGACCCATATAACTCCATTGATTGATTTGATTTGAATGCTACTATGCGGATTATATTTGTGTCTGTAAAGGCATTGCACACCCTGATGGTACTCATACTAAACGGATCTGATTCTTCCCTGGGTTACACTGGTGTAACGCCAGCGAAGGCAATGAAGTCTGATTTACACTGATGTAAGGGAGAAGAGACGTAGGCCCCATATGTTTTCTCAAATGCACATAAATCCATTGTTTTGCTGACTATAAAGTTAACTCCAATAACACTTCCTTTTTCTAACTTTTTTCCTAGCTGAATTTGTGGGGGAATGGGAAGCAAAAAAACCTATTTCAAAGGTAATGTTATGTTTCTGAACATGTAATCAAGATACAGCTTAAGGACATTGTCTCTGACTTCATGTTGTGCTAGAATGTAAAATTATGGAACTGTCAAATCACTGTAGCATGTGTTGTTTTACATAACATTGCTACAAAGTGATGTGTGTGAGGTCATATGATCTGGATCTTTCCTAGTGAGCGTAACTGAAAGATGCAGATGGTAGACCTACGGGGAATATGTGACAACTAAAGGAAAATATATTACCCAGAAAAATCTAAGGCCATTTCTTTCCTCCAGAAAATAAATTTTCATTGCAGAATTTAGGTTAGCAAAGTTGTCTCATACAAGATTTTTCAGTATACCCACCCCACAACCTAAAAAGTAGGATGATTTCGGAATTTAAAGAATGGAAAAAATGCTTGATCCACATACTCCTTCCTACCACACAGCAGGGGACTGAGATTCAGGAAGCTCATTAACTTGCTATGTGGCTTTAAACAAGCTACTTAAACTCTGCCTCAGTTTATTTATCTGTAAAATGAGACTCACTATAATTTCTTACTTTGTGGGAGGGGCAGTGTGAGTAAAACAGTGCTGAGGTATATTAGTGAAATCACAAGGCAGACTAAACTCAAAATCTAAATACAGGGCTAGGTTCTCTAAAAGGTTTGTCAGCATTCAGGAAGAATGACTGTTCATGGTATATAGCTGGTACCAGGTTCAACAGGAGTGGAAACCCAGACACATGAATTAACGCTTCATTTGCGCTGAGCAGAGTGGTATTTTCTGAATAACTCTGGGCATCCGTCACAGAAATTCCACATGACACTACATATTGTGGAGCATGTCGTCAGCTGGGCTAGCAAATAGAGGCCATTTTGAATTGGTTGCCACTCAAAATGGTACAAAACATACTGGCTTCAGCTGAGTTTCACGCGGTGTTTTGGATTTTATTCCACTCTGAAACATGGAAGACTATCAGGGGATATGAACAGACAAGGGAAGGTGAAAAATAGTTCGGTGCCAGAAGTGCCAGTTTTTTACCCAGCTCCCAGCAACACAACCTGCTGGCATTCATATGTTCCAAATCTATTGGGTCTGTCTAGTGAATGCGGGGCCGGAACACACAGCTCCTACCCACCCACCAGACTCTGGTTTCTGCTTGCTTGTAGTTGTTTTCGGTAGGAGAAGCCTGTGTCAGTTTATTCCTCCTCCATTCTCTGTTGCTTTCAGGGAGTAGCTGTCTGGTTTGCTCCACCCATTTCAGGGAAGGCGTGGGTGTGGCAAACAAGAGGCCCCCTCTATACTAAATTCCTATATACACAAGGTTTCCCCAACAGACCAGTGAATGCTGGAGCATCTCTCAGTCAGGCAGTGTCAACGGGACAGTGGTTAGGAAAGGAGACTTTCTGATCTCACTGCTGCATGATGGGGAAAGACAGTCAGGACCATGTTGGCTCCTTCTCATAAGATCAGAACTCCAATGGATTTAGTGAGGAGAGGGCCAGATGGACAAAGTATAGACAGATACCCTGGTGATAAATGTGGGATAATTAAATCTACCTAGTCTATTAATTGAATGTAAGTGGACAATTAAGAAAAAATGCATTAAATAAGAGAAGAACTGAAGCTTGAGTGTGGCCCTCTTAGATGGAATCAGTGTTACTATTGGCAGTGCCTAGATGCAATGTTGAGGAGCTGGTGAGAAATGCTAAGATCAAACAATGAGGGGCAAAATAAAATAAATACAACGTATTCAAGTTAACTTGACCATAGATGAAATGATTTCCACTGGGAGACACTAACAGTGTTTTAGGAATGTCAATTTCTGCATTTCCCAACTTTAGTTTAATGGTACAGCTTTAATGTTACATTAACACAGGGTTCGTATTTTGGTAGTTTTGCATTTAAGACGCTATCAAGGGACATGGCAAATAACTGGGCACCAACTGAAGATCAGCCAGGTCTGGATCAGGAAAAAATGGCTATTTACGGTAAGTACCAAAACAACTAACTTTATGTTTTATTTACAGAGTGTTTTCCAGTCAATAGGATTATTATAATAATTATTTTACATTTTACATACTGTGGTAGCACCTAGAGTTCAGATCGGTTGGAGCCCCATTGGGCACTGTACAAACATAGAGGGAAATGATAGTCCCTGCCCCCAAAGAGCTTGCAATCTTAAAGATAAGGGTAACAAAAATCTGGCCCCATTGACTTCAGTGGGGCCAGGCTTTCACCTGAATTTAAATAGGTGGAGGAAAGAAACAATTGAGTTGGGGTGGGGGCTGGTGGGGATAACAAGCACAGTAGGACGTGGGCAATTCTTAGGCAAATAAGGGCAATAACCGTGACTCGCCACCCACCCAGTCAATTTTACAGAAACCAGTGCAATGCAGAATATGTCTGCACTGCAATCCAAGGTCTAAGTGTAGCCTGGGTAGGCATGCCCATGCTAGCACAGCTGAAAATAGCAGTCTAGATCAGGGGTCGGCTACCTTTCAGAAGCGGTGTGCCGAGTCTTCATTTATTCACTCTAATTTAAGGTTGTACCAGTAATACATTTTAATGTTTTTAGAAGGTCTCTTTCTATAAGTCTATAATATAGAACTAAACTATTGTTGTATGTAAAGTAAATAAGGTTTTTAAAATGTTTAAGAAGCTTCATTTAAAATTAAATTAAAATGCAGAGCCCTCTGGACTGGTGGCCAGGACCTGGGCAGTCTGAGTGCCACTGAAAATCAGCTCACGTGCTGCCTTCGGCACGCGTGTCATAGGTTGCCTACCCCTGGTCTAGGTGCATGGCCATGGACTTCAGTGTGGGCTAGCAAGGTGAGTACGTACCCAGGGTCCCTGGCAACGTGTGCAGCCTGTACTGCCTTATCTGTACTGTTATTTTTAGCTATACTAGAGCAGAGGTGGCTGCTCAAGCCACAATTACACTTTGGATTGCACTGTGGTCATAGAATAATAGAAATATAGGACTGGAAGGGATCACAAGAAATCAGCTAGTCCACTCGCTCCCCCCCTGCACTCACGTATCCCTACAGGTTTCATTCTCAGGAATCACTTCCTCTGCCCCTGAAATGCAGCCACTCTAGATACAGAAAATGGGGTAGCAGAAAGGATGTTCTCTCCCATCAGCTATATTTTTAAGCAGTCCACTGGCTGTTCTGAGCTGTATAGAATGCTCATGCCCTGCAGTGTGACATTAATAATTGAACAAATAACTTGCTCTTTTGAGAGTATTATTTTATGGAGCGTGAATGGCACTGAACCCAACGCGGAAAGAACAGCAGCATGCCTTCTGGACCAGTACCAGCAGCAAGGGTTGGCAAAAGGACCGACTTAAATACCGAAGATCCAACAAGGATCAGAATGACTGTGACTTTTTCCTTTCCCCTTCATTTTCATCTTAACAAACTACAGCAGAGAGAAATTAACACGTGAGAGGAGAATCCCCAGTAGCAGCTCAGCACGCACACAGTGCTCAGTATCCCAGATAGCTTCTAAGGAAAAGAAACACAGCTCAGATCATGAGCTGAGAGCCGCATGCAATTAGAATGCTTAGAGAGCCACTGTAAACTGTCCAAAATGTCTCCATGCAGGCATAGTGTAAATTGCACTTTCATTATGACTGTAACATGTGCCTTAGATCACATCCCCTTAAACTCCGGAATGCCGTCCTTTTCTCTTGATCTGTTCGCAATGGGGGAAGCAGTGATATTCTTAGCCCCCAGCTCCATATTTTTCCTACCAACCTTCAAAGCATCCTCAGGTGTCCTGACTGCAAAGAGAATTTGAAGTAACTGAATAAAATAAAATATCTATGTGTATTTGCAGGGCAGATTTTTAGATATCATTGAAGAGAAAATGAGATTGGAAGGGAGGAGAGAGAATGGGCTGATCTGGAATCTATGCAAACTACGTGTTGAATAAAAAAACAAGCCCTTAACATAATAATTTGCTAGAAGAGGTGAATTTGACCTGGATAAGTTTTATGAACAGAAACACACTGGGCTATACCCCTCCCCCCATTAGGAGGGCTACAAAAGGCTACTTAGAGTTAAGCTCAGCGGGCAGCTGGAGGTTAAAGTGTGAAGGGAGGTCAGGCCAGAATACAATGCACACTGGCAAGTTTCCTCAGTGTAATGATCTTAGCTGGCTGCCCCAAGCTGTCATAATTTAAAGTAGCCTCAGCTGCAACCGGGAATTGGGGGCAGAACCTCACCTCTGTAACTCTCTTGGGGGCATGAGGGCAGCTGGCATGTTGTGAACAAAAAGAAGAGCTTGTGATGTGCTTGTAGAAAACTTGGAAAATGCAGTTCTGAAGAGGACAGCCAGTCTTTAACTGTTGCATTCTGGCAGTGCCTAGGAGCTCCAGTTGTAGAGCAGGACCCCATTGTGCTAGATGTTGTACAATCAGAACAAAAAGCAGGCCCCAGCCCAAAGAGACCTCATGCTCCCTCTTCAATGGTGTCATCACTATAGATACTCTAACCTGTACTACTGAGGCCTCCCTTGGTTACTCTGCCAGCTGCAAGATGCTGAACCCCTCCCAAAGTGTCTGACAGAGTTTCCTCTGGCCTGCTAGGCCCCTTCTACTGCTGCCATCTTCCACCCTGGCATCCCCAGTGGAAAGCCAAGGAGCAATACTGGGAAAGTCATCACTTTCAATGTGCAGCAGCAGTCAAAAAAGCAAACAGAATGTTAGAACCATTAGGAACGGGATAGATAATAAGACAGAAAATATCATAATGCCACTATATAAATCCATGGTACACCCACACCTTCATTACTATGTGCAGTTCTGGTCACCCCATCTCAGAGAAGGGCATCACAAATGATTAAGGGTATGAAACAGCTTTCCTCTGAGGAAAGATTAAAAAGACAGGGACCGTTCTGTTTGGAAAAGAGATGACTAAGGGGCAACATGATAGAGGTCTATGAAATCATGACTGGAGTGGAGAAAAAGTGTTAGTTACTCCTTCACGTAACACAGAAACCAGGGGTCACCAAATGAAATTAATGGGCAGCAGGTTAAAAAGCAAAGCAAAGAAAGTCCTTCTTCGCACAATGCAGTCAACCTGTGGAACTTGTTATCAGGGATGTGGTGAAGGCCAAAACTATAACAGGGTTCAAAAAGAATTAGATAAGTTCCTGGAGGATAGGTCCATCAATGGCTATTAGCCAATATGGTAAGAGATGCAATCCCATGCTCTGGGTGTCCCTAGCCTCTGACTGCCCGAAGCTCAGAGTGGACGACAGGGAATGGATCATTCATTAATTGCCCTGTTATGTTCATTCCCTCTGAAGCATTTGGCATTGGCCACTGTTGGAAGATAGGATACTGGGTTAGATGGATTACTGGTCTGATCCAGTATGGCCGTTGCTATATTGGGCGGAAAACACTGGAATGCAGAGGGCTGGCACGTTTACCTCAGCCTTGTGAGAAGGGGTGTGTGTGCAGTGGGGAGGGGGAGTGGATGTAGTGGCTACGTGGAAGGGCCTCTGT
This sequence comes from Terrapene triunguis, assembly GCF_002925995.2. Taxonomy (NCBI): domain Eukaryota; kingdom Metazoa; phylum Chordata; order Testudines; family Emydidae; genus Terrapene; species Terrapene triunguis. The sequence goes on along the minus strand of NW_020664409.1, from coordinate 102,848,090 downwards.
ACTCCTTCATGCCCTGGAACAGGGACTTGCATCAGCTGAAATACTAGGAGTCTCAGGATCCAGTTTATGTTTTCTTATCCATTTCACATTCACACAGGGGAAATTCGGCTCTGTGCGGTGGGCCAGCCCCAGGTCTAAGCACCACTTTAAGTCCCCTTCAAAACAAGGCAGCGTGATGCAAAGTCCTGCACAGAGATGAATTTCACTCACAGTTACTCCCATCTCTGCCCTGTGATCCTCCTACTCTCATCTCCTTTGTTTGCCCATCTTTTTAATCTCCGCATGACAGAGTGCTGCAGCGGCTAAGGAGGGGGTCAGGTTAAAACTGTATTCAGCTTCCCTTGCACTGGCTCCATTTCCAGGCTGACTTGGCTACTAAAGGTGTAGGTTAGTCCTTTAAAATCCTCTGACTGCCCAGCACTGTTGAAACACTTCTCGTCTACACAGAGACACCTGTCAGGTTTGAAAATGACAATAGTGGCACCAATTAACAAACCCACAACACACACCTCTCTCACTCTGCCAGTCTCATTAATTGCCACCACGTTTAATACTTTACTTCCCTGTTAAAAGGTTATTTAGAAGAGGGCTGAAGCCAAACATACTTCTGAGCTGATGTTTTATTTGACACATACTGGGCTGTGTGATTTCCATTCAGCCCCGCGCACTGAGGACTGGAATTTGATTCCACTTGCCCCTCATACGTTGATCTAGATCAGTATCTAGCACAATACTTGCATGAGTCTACTAGGACTTTTCCACTGCTGCCATCTTCCACCATGGCATCCCCAGTGGAAAGCCCAGGAGCAATACTGGGGAAGTCATCACTTTCAATGTGCAGTCAAAAGAGTCTACAGAATGTCAGGAACCATAAGGAAAGGGACAGATAAGACAGATTCGTTTGGTTCCCCATCCTGGTGTTGCTGCCCAAATTGCAGCTGAGGTTCTCTTTGGATATAGCTATGGCTTTGGAGGGTGAGGGGGGAGGGCGGGTTTCACCTGCTTCTCTGGACCTAGTCAGAACTATTCACAGTTTCCACAGGTAACCAGATCAATGCACCACGAACATTTTAGATACATTTTTTTTAATGAAAAGCTATCAGTATTTATCTATGCTATGCTCCTCGCTGTAGTATCTGAGGGCCTGTGGAATGCAGAGTTGTACTGTAACTCTGGTAGTACAGCATACAGGACAGGAACTATGGCAGTACAATACACAGGACCGGGGCCAAAATGTTCAACTTCGGTTGCTTCATCTGCATCTGCATTTGGGTACCTAAGTGAGGTTTGATTTGCAGAGATAATGAGCACCCACAGCTCCCATGAAAAAAATCAAACCACTCTTGTTTAGGTGCCTACATACAGCATTAAATTCCCAATTTCAAGCAAGCGAGGCCTTATCCTATCTGTGCCATAGCTTTCCCATCCCTAAAGTGGGGATACTATGCCTATTGAGAGACATAATCCATTGATGTTTGTAAAGTGCTTAGAGGTCCTTGGATAGAAAAGAGCAATGTATGATAAAAGCACAGGGACTAGGACTCATAATTTGTTTGTCCCTGTGGCTTAGGGATATCTTCTCTCAGTGACAGTGGACGCAGAAACAGCATTAGCAGAAATAGTGGTATAACTGGAACCCCTCCTTTGCTTGAAATCATGAGAGCATTAAGCTTTTATAAACAGAAAATCCCACAGACTTTTCAATAGCTGCTTATTTGGGGCTTTTACATTTTGTTTTCTGAGCTCCCCTACTCCATAATGTTCTTAAGCCTCATCAAGGTCTAAAAAAAAAAAGGTTATCCTTGGATTTGAAAGTACATATTGTAACAGATTTGAATAATTCCTTGCCAATAACAAACCGACGTGTCACTTTTCCAAGAGACGGAGTCAGACGGGCAGGATAAAAAAGAATAGTGAGGAGTGGTTTCCCTAGCAACATGCACAACTTGAAAAGGTTTGGAACTTCCCCCACCTACACATGGATCTGTTTTTTTTTAAAGTTTAGACACTCTGATTTGAAGAGGAAGCAGGGATGTGAATCAAGCAGCTGAACCCAGAATGCTCACAGCTGCCAGAAGCAGGTGCATGTATTAGGTAAATTACTCATGCTACCTGTGCTCTGGCAGGGATCTGTATCTGGCCCTCCTGGGGCTGGTTTCCAGGGTCTCTGGAGAATACCAGGTTCTTATACACAGTGTTCAGGGTCAGAGCTGACTGTGCTCACTCTTGGCCTCCATCAGCCCCATGTTGTTCTGAAGTGGAAACAACCTGCTTCCAGTGCAAAGGTCAATACACACCAACTATGTGGGATGGAGTAATGCTGGAGGGCCCAGTCATTATTTCACTAGGAGGGTGGTGAAGCACTGGAATGGGTTACCTAGGGAGGTGGTGGAATCTCCATCCTTAGAGGTTTTTAAGGTCAGGCTTGACAAAGCCCTGGCTGGGATGATTTAGTTGGTGTTGGTCCTGCTTTGAGCAGGGGATTGGACTAGATGACCTCATGAGGTCTCTTCCAACCCTGATATTCTATGATTCTATGACAAGAGCTAAGCACCCTCAATTACCACAGACCCTCGATGGAACTGAGGGAGTCCACCAGATCACAGGAGGCACTCAGCACCACCAATGAGCTATGGGGATGCAGGTGAGCTTCTTTTTCAGAGAGTCAGCCTCATATAAAGGAGATTCAGATTAGTTATTTGTTTTATGGTAGCGCCTATAGGCTCCTACCAAGATCAGGCCCTGGTTGCTCAAGGCACCGAGCAAACACACTGAAAGAGGCACTGTTCCAAAGCGTTCATGAGATGAGGGAGGGGAGAAAGGAAGCATCATCCCCATTTTACAGATGGGGAACAGACAATAAAGCCCAGCTCCTAAAAGGTATTTAGGCACCTAACTCCCATTAATTTCAATGGGAGCTAGGCACCTAAATACCGTTGAGGACGTGGGCCTAAGTGAAACAGGGAGTCTGTAGCAGGGCTGGGAACTGGACACAGATCTTCTGATACCCTGTCCAGTGCCTTAACTGCAAGACCATTCTTCTGCCTTGCATTTTGTAAAAAGTGACTCTCTGAGCCCTTCTCCGGAGAGAGCCTTGGACACATAAAGCAATGCAAACTGAGTGCAAAGACTGAAGGGCATGCACAACTGGACTCCACTTCTGCAGTATAAGAAGGTAAAGATTCCTTCCCACCACTGGCCTCCAACGCAGGAGCTTTTTATATAAAGGTGTCAGTTAAGTTTAGGATTAGCCTGGCAATTCATCTAACTAACCCTTGCCAGGTTCCTCACGCCGATAAATGGCACCATGGCATAATGGTTGTGACCGGGGTCCCAATGGGGGCGAGCTGAGGGCACTCAATTAGGGTGAACTGCAAAGAATGGGGCAGATAATCCCCGAAGCTGGTGGATATTTTCAATAGTTAGATTTACCAGAAACCAACAACACAGCTCCTTTAAAGTAACCCAGCCTCAGGCCTCCATCCAGGTACCCAAGTCAAATATGATAAAGATTTTTGAAAATCTTATTTCATCATATAAAATAAAAGGTTCTACCAATCCCAAAGGATCAGACACATTACCTTCCAGGTTAATGAATATTCCAGATCTTATCCAAATACACACTTACAGCCAATTCTTATTAACTAAACTAATATTTATTAAAAAAGAAAAGGGAGAGAGTATGGTTAAAAGATCAATATACATACAGACATGAGTTCAGTTCTTGAGGTTCAGATACATAGCAGAGATGGTGAGCTGTGTAGTTGCCAACAGTTCCTTTAGAAATTAGTTCGTAGGTTATAGTCCAATGTCCAATATAATTCCAGGGTGTACCAGCTTAACTGGGATCTCATCTTGCAACTCAATGATCTTTTATACAATTTCAGGTCTTCTTTGACAAGTTGGAGTCCCTCGGGGAACAATAGGCACTTATTTCCTAAGCATGGTCGTTAATTATTCACACAGATTAACATATGGCAATTTATCCATCAGGTAGTCTATCACCGGTACTTAGCTATACGAATTAACATAAGACAACCCCCTGTTTCTTCACCATTCAGCTATGATTTGCTACAAGTTTCAAAGAGAGATGAATATGGAGATATCCCGTGTCTACACTTCATTTAAATGCTAGGATGTTCTTTTGATCTTTGAATGATCAGAATACAGCATAGACAGGGACTGTTGATTACATTGTTGACCACTACCCACACATATGTAAATGCACAAAACCACAAACATTATCTCCCTACATGTCTTAAGGGTTGAATTTAATTCACTTATTTTGCAGGATGTTTAACCCTTTCTGGCCATGTGCCACAATAGTCAGGGTTACAAATTGGTTATATTTGTGGGGAGGGCAGCAAAAAATAATGTCACAACCTACCCCAAATGCAAAGGCAAGCCCTGCTTTTTAAAGAGTTCAACCCCCTCCAGTTTCACCCAGCATTGGTGAAAGAGGAGCTCCGTTCCAGCATTCCCTACCAGTGCCTCCAGGAACACATGGGACACACCCACCATGAAGCCTCAGGAATCTTCTCCCTCACCACATCTGCTCCAGCAAGACACGAGGAGGAGGAGAAGAGGCTAAACTTCTGCTGCAAGTCCTGTAGCTCACCTCTCCCTCCCACCCCCGCCAAGCACCAATTTGGAGTTTGGTTCTGGGAGACAGTGTAGAGCTCTATTTCTCCCCCCCACCCACCAAACACATACACACACCATCTAGGAGACATTGACTAGATAAGGGAGGCCTACTCCCCTAGCCCTACGCCACAGTAACTACGGGTGACCTCCAGTGGAGCTCAGAGAGGATCCTTTCCTCCACCTGAGCAACCTCCTCCCAGCCAGAGGCCACAGGACAACTCTGCACTGCCTCTCCCTTTCAGCTGCTCCACAGAGTAGCAGCAGCAGCAGCAGGAGAGAGGAGCATGGTAGGTTGAGAAGCACTGAGCTAACAGCTGGGGCATTGATAAATTTATAGATTTGGAAGGGTATGTAATTAATATATTTGATTTTTGTAGAGGGGGAGGATATAGAATTGACTTGGGGCCGGGAGAGGGTTGTGAACAGCATGGAATGATTTTTGTGGGAGATGGGGATAGTGTACTTTCCCCTGGGAATGCCATGTGTATTGCTAACTGAGGCAGAACATTTTTTTTGCGGGGCGGGGAGGAGTCCGTTAAGATTCTGGCAGCATGTCACTGCTCAGCCCCTCCCAGGATCAGCACTTAGGCCATGTATATACTACGAAAATATGTCAACCTAACTTACATCGGCTATATCCACCGCAGTTATTAAATCACTTGTATGCGTGCACACCTGGCTCCTGGTGTAGGCAGTGTGCGTCCTCACCAGGAGCGCTTCCATCGATTGTATTGTCAGCGTGGGGCATTGTGGGATAGCTCCTGAAGGCCAGTAGCAATCGACGTAAGCAAAACAGTGTCTTCACTGAATCAACCTAATTACATCAACTGTGACTCTACGCTGCTTGGGGATGTGGTGTTACTAAATTGGCTTAGAGAGGCACTTATGTTGGGGGGAGCCAAATTTAAGTAAAAGACACTTCCACAGCTAACATCAACCTAACCATGTAGCGTAGACTAGGCCTCAGTCTATCCTGCAACCCTGACATACAAATTTGCCTTTGTTCATCACTAAATAGTCCATTTAGCATCACATTCTCATAGGCTTTCCCACAGCAGCCAACTCCCTACTATGGGATGGACTATGCATGTAAGTAGGGTTGATTATTCACTTAAGGAAGAGCTGTGGGACCAGCCAGGCAGTGACCATCTTGCTCAACTCTGTTGTTGGCTAAACAAGGAGGGTCCAAGCCTGAAAACTGCTGACAGGCTCCTGAAGATGAACAGGGCTGTTTTCCCTCTAATGCTAGCCCCGTTTTGTGTTTTGTTTTTCAAATCCAAGGGGCTTGCCGCCTTAGTCTGAACTTTCATTGGCTTTATGATGATGCAGCAGAGTTATTCCTGATTTACAACAGTATAACTGAGACCTGGAAACGGCCCATCAGGCTCAGACAATACATAGGAGTATCTGGGCTTAAATCCTGGCCCCAGTTAAATCAATAGGATTTTGCCAGTCATTTCAATGTGTCCCAGAATTTCACCCATAGACTTTTATGGGTATATCAAGTTATTCCCCTTGAGTTGGCCTAGCTTCTGTGAGAGTGGCTACACTCTGAAACAACACACAAACTGCTGTGCCCACACATGTGCTTCACTCACTCATGTATGGTGCTAAGACCTCTGGGAGCACGTCCCATCATTTCTAGGACTGAAGTAAGATGAGTTGTGCTGTGAAGTCTTTCCCAGTGAATTGTGGGAGAACTTGCCTGTAATTTCTGAGCACATAAAGGTGCAGAACTAGTGGCACTTGCGTGGTGCTAGCCTGTAGTCTGTAGCCACAGAGAGTTAGGTTGGGTTAGCAGCTGATTAGTTGTGCTCACTATGTTCTTAGCCTATAAGAACATAAGAGTGGCCATACTGGGTCAGACCAATGGTCCATCTAGCCAAGTACCCTGTCTTCTGACAGCGGAGAGTGCCACATGCTTCAGAGGGAATGAACAGAGCAGGGCAATTATTGAGTGGTCCATCCCCTGTTGTCCAGTTCCAGCTTCCGGCAGTCAGAGGTTTAGGGACACCAAGAGCATGGGGTTGTGTCCCTGATCATCTTGGCTAATAGCCATTGATGGACCTATTGTGTCATCTAATTATTTTTTCAACCCAATTATAGTTTTGGCCTTCATAACATCCCCTGGAAACAAGTTCCAAAAGTTGATTGTGTGCTGTGTGGAATACTTCCTTATGTTGGTGTCAAACCCACTGCCTATTCATTTCATTGGGTGACCCCTCGATCATGTGTTATGTGAAGGGGTAAATAATATTTCCCTATTCAGCTCCTTCACACCTTTCATGCTTTTTATACACCATGTAGTTGTCTCTTTTCTAAGATGAACAGTGCCAGTCTTTAATCTCTCTAAGGAAGCAGTTCCATACCCCTAAAATCATTTTTGTTGCCCTTTTCTGAACTTTTTCCAATTCTAGTCTTTTTTGAGATAGGGTGACCAGAACTGCATGCAATATTCAGTTGTGGGTCTACATTGGATTTATATAGTGGTACTATGATATTTTCTGTCTTATTATCTAACCATTTCTTAATGGTGCCTAACATTTTTAGCTTTTTTGACTGCTGCAGCACGTTGAACAGATGTTTTCAGAGAACTATCCACAGAGACTCCAAGATCTCATTCTTGAGTGGTAACAGCTAATTTAGAGCCCATCGTTTTATATGTAGTTGGGATTATGTTTTCCAGTGTGCATTATTTTCAATTTATCAACATTGAATTTCATCTTCCATTTTGTTGCCCAGTCACCCAATTTTGTGAGATCCCTTTGTAGCTCTTCACATTCAGCTTTGAAGCTAACTACTTTCTGTAATTTTGTATCATCTGCAAACTCAACTGTTTACTCCTTTTTCCAGATCATTTACGAGTATGTTGAACAGCACTGTTCCCAGTACAGATGGTTCCTCCCCACCTCTGCTATTTACCTCTTTCCACTGTGGACACTGACCATTTGTTCCCACCCTTTGTTTCCTATCATTTATCTAGTTACTCATGAGAACACCTTTCCTCTATCCCAGTGTTTCCCAAACTTGGGACGCCGCTTGTGTAGGGAAAGCCCCTGGTGGGCCGGGCCGGTTTGTTTACCTGCTGGGTCCGCGGGTCCGGCCGATTGCGGCTCCCACTGGCCGCGGTTCGCTGCTCCAGGCCAATGGGAGCTGCTGGAAGCGGCGGCCAGTACGTCCCTCTATCCCATCACTGCCTACTTTTCTTATGAGACTTTGGTGAAGGACATTGTCAAAAGTTATCAGAAAAGTATACTATATCCACTGGATCACCTTGTCCACATGTTTGCTGACCCCCTCAAAGAATTCTAATGGATTGGTGAGGCATGTTTTCCCTTTAGAAGAGCTGTTTGACTCTTCCCCAATGTATCATGTTCATCTATGCATCTGATAATTCATCTCGGCTCCCTTTCAGGCCAGCTAATTTGAGTTAAAAAGAACCACCACATTTCAGGGTTTTCATGTGTGGATGGGACTTGAATTTGGGGCAACATTCAAGTTATATGTCAGATTAACTTTGAAGTGAAGACAAGCTGTAAATGTTTAGTACCAAATCCTACTCAGATTTATTTGAAAGAATACAGATATTAGGGGAAATTAAGTTCAGAACGATGGCTTAATTTGAAACCTTCAATAAATCATCAACTGAGGATGAAGGGCTGATATCCCAGGGAAGAGTAGTAGGTAGCACCATTCTGAAGTTATTCAAAACTTATCTGCTCTAGGTCAACCACCAGTTTGTGAGCAGGATGTAGAATTTCACACAGTGATTCCTACAGCCTGTGTTGTGCAGACAGTCAAACTAGATGATCTAATTGGCCCTTACGCCCTCTAAAAATCTATTAAGTGAAAAGAAGGCTGTAAGATCTCATCCAACTTCCTGCTATATGTCCATGTTCAATGCTCTATTTACTTCCCACCAATCATCTTATTGATCTCTCTCAACTTAATATGTGAGGTATCATACTAAACAATCTACAGATGACATCTTCCTCCGGTTTACTTGAAAAAAAGCTTCGCTTGGCCTTTGGAAGTAATTAGGGTTTAAAAAAAATAACTATTCTACATATTCATTTGCTTTCACAAAAATTAATTTTGAACAAACTCTGGAAATATGTTTTAATACATTTGCAATTCCCATCAGAGTAAGTCAAATTGTCTCTTTTCATGGGATGCCCAATCAGAGGCTCCAGCTCACTGATTAACTGGAAGCATGCAAACGGAAATCCACTGGGAACCACACAAAGTCCCAACTTCTTATTTGTTTAACTATAATTGCATATTTATAAATTATAACAGACTTCTCTAATTAATTTTACATCATGCAAATAACATTGCTTTGTAACAACCTGCTCTATTAGCAAAACTATTGCCAGAAAACCATAGCAGGCTGCAGTCGTATTTAGTTTGAAAGGAAATGAAAGACAGCCGGAGCAGAAACTAGTTCATTGCCTCACTCATGAGAGGTAATTACTGACTCCAAAATATGAATATAAAAAGCCATTCAATAAACTGACACCTTCTGCACATGAAGTCCCCGGAATGTTTTTAATACTGTCAAACACAAAAGACATGTACAAATAAAAACATGATCTAGAGACAAGCCAACCAAAATAACAGAGTGAAGAAGCTGCAACAGCTTTCCTTGTATGCCTAAGTATTGCAAGCACACATGCCCAAGGAGGGCCTATTGCTGTGCTGAGTGCTCTCTTTGGATACACTGGTTACTCAGCATTTGGCCGGGGGAGGCTCATGTGATTTGCAGCCTGCTCAAGTCGCGGGGACATTTGCTTGAAATTCAGAAACTGTGGGTGCTATTTGCAGCTCTGGCAAGTGGCCTGCTGTGTGATTTTGGGCAAGTCACTTCCCTGCTTTGTGCTTCTGTTTCCCCCTCCCACTGTTTAGCTATTTAGACAGCCAGAAATTCAGGGCAAGGACAGTCTCCCAAGTACCTACCACAGTGGGGCTCTGATCTTGACTGGGGCCTGTGGGCAATACCATCAGTCACCTAAAGCTCCATGATGAGGACTGTGGTCAGCAACTTCACTTCTTTAGCACAATGGAACTTTCTACCACCAGGGTAAAGGTCGTCTATGCAAGAGACAGAGCTCTCTGCAGGGATGGTCCAAGACGAGCTCCCTCTGGGATGCAGGACCATCACACACCTCACCACCTTCCTCGCCAAGTGCAAGGCTCACTTCTTCTAGGGTTACCATTCGTCCGGATTTACCCGGACATGTCCTCCTTTTTGTGCTAAAAATAGCGTCCGGGGGGAATTTGTAAATCACTCGAAATGTCCGGGATTTCCCCCCTCCCCCGGCAGAGCAGAGCGAGCGGCTGGGAGGGCTGAAGGAAAGTCACGGGCTGGACTCCGGAGCAGCTGTAGAGGAGCTCCTCCCCCCCTCCCTGCATTCTGAGCCGGCAGCTCCTCCTCCCCGGCAGCCCCGCGCCCCGCTCCAGCAGCACTGTGTAGGGCCAGGGACCGGGTTGTGTGTTGTGCTGGGGAGCGCAGCCACGTGTCCGGCTCGCACAGAGCCCAACACCCTGTTCTGAGCAGCAGGGTAAGGGGGGCAGGAGAAGGGGCAGGGAGGTTCTGGAGGGGGCAGTCAAGAAACGGGGGGGGGTCGGGAGTTCAGGGGGGGGCTTCTTGGGGGGAGTGGAGAAAGTTTTGGGCAGTCAGGGTACAGGTGGGGGTAGGGTCCTGGGGGGCAGTTGGGGGGGGGTCTTAGGAAGGGGCAGTTAGGGGATAAGGAACAGGGAGGCTTAGGTAGGGGGTGGGGTTCTGGAGGGCAGTTAGGAGCAGGGGTCCCAGGAGGGGGCAGTCAGGGGACAAGGAGCGGGTGTGGGGGTGGGGGGTTGGGAGTTCTGGGGGGGAGCTGTCAGGGAGCAGGAGTGGGGAGAGGGATCGGAGCAGTCAGGGGACAGGGAGCAGAGGAGTTTAGATAGGTTGGGAGTTCTGGGGGGGGCTGTCAGGGGGTGGGGAGTGGTTGGATGGGGCGTGGGAGTCCCAGGGGTCTGTCTGGGGGTGGGGGTGTGGATAAGGGTTGGGGCAGTCAGGGGACAAGAGGCAGGGAGGCTTAGATAGGGGGTGGAGTCCTGGGGGGCAGTTAGGGGCAGGGGTCCCAGGAGGGGGCAGTCAGGGAACAAGGAGCAGGGGGAGGGTTGGGGTTCTGAGGGGGGCGGGGAGTGGAAGGGGCGGGGCTAGGGCAGGACGGGGGCGGGGCTAGGGCAGAACGGGGGCGGGGCTCCTCCCGTCCTCTTTTTTCCGTGCTGAAATATGGTAACCCTAACTTCTTCAGCCTGCCTTCTCTAGCAAAAACACAGCACATTGTATACGGTGAGCTTCCTCCCGGGGGAGAGAGTGAGCCACACATGACCAAAGTTAGTCATGTCATATAATGCACTCCTGGAAGGCACCTGCTACTATGGCGATTAGGGTGGTAGAGGAACCTGAATAGAATAGAATAATACTAATAACTGCTATTCTAGTGACTCTGATAATGTGTCAGAGACCAGGCCATTTGCACTGCAGATTTAGCCACTAAAGGGCTGAGTTTGGGGTTGCTATAGCTGCCTTAAAAATAGACCCAAATCTGACCTACCACAAATTGTTATAATCTGGTAGGGAAAGCCCTCTGGATTCTAAATATGTAGATGTAGACCCCCAGCAGGTGTCACTCTGCACGGCACGATTGAGGAAAAGGAGAGCTTCAACCCTGAGCCAGATCCTCAGTTTGCTTAAATCGGCATAACCCTATTCATAGATTCATAGATTCATAGATTCTAGGACTGGAAGGGACCTCGAGAGGTCATCGAGTCCAGTCCCCTGCCCGCATGGCAGGACCAAATATTGTCTAGACCATTGACGCTATGCTGATTTACATTTGCTGAGGATGTACGCCATATCATTGATATTAACATTATATTTTTACGTTAATATTCTCTTGTTAATAATAAAGGAAGCCAGTAGCTAATGCTGCACATTTCTACAAGTGTCATATATTGGATGCCAACCCTGGTGGAAAAAGGATAGACAAGCCACGCTTAGTGCTTCCTGCATTGGGAACATAGGACTTGAACGGACTGCATGGTCATCACAGGCAACCCTCTGATATCACCCCATTCATAAATTTATCAGGTCCATCTTAATGGTAGTTCAGTTGTTGGCCCCCACTACTGCTATTGGAAGGTTGTTCCAGAACCTCCATCCTCTCATGGTTAGAAACCTAATTTCCAGCCTAAGTTTATTCATGGCCAGTGTATACCCAATTTGTTCTTGTGCCAACATTGTCCTCTAACTTAGCTTTTCTCCCTCCTTGGTGGTTATCCCCCAGCACTCATATCTTCTCTGAACCTTCATTGGTAGGCTAAACAGGTGAAGCTTTTAGTCTTCTCTCCTAAGATATGCTCTTCATTCCAGTGATCATTTTAGTTGCCCGTCTCTGCACCTATTCCAATTTGAATTCATATTTCTTTAACTTGGGTGACCAAATCTGTACACAGTATTCCAGATGAACTCTTACGAGAGCCTTGTACAATAGCATTAATACTTCGCTCTCTCTCTACCTCATCTGATACATCCTAGGATCACATTTACCTTTTCCACAGCCGCATCATGTTGATGGCTTATAGTCATCCTGTGATCAAACCACAGAGCCAGGTGCTTCTCCTTCTTCATTGTTTCCAACTAATGAGTCCCCAGCTTGTAGCAGAAATTCTTGTTGTTAGTCAATTTCATCCCATTTCTATAATACCCATCCTCAAGATCTCATGGTCCTCAAGATCATCCATTTTTTCCTGTATGATATTCTGAGCCTTTTCTCTATTGTGTAATTGGCAAAATGCATTAGCACACTCCTACTTTTTGTGCCAAGATCATGAATGAAAATGTTAAAACCACTTCCAAGACAGATCCTTGAGGAACTCCACTAGCAACCTCCCTCCAACAAGATAGTTCTCCTTTAAGCACAACCCATTATCGCCTCCTTTAGCCCGTTCCTTACTCACCTTACAATTCTTGTACTAATTCCCATCTTAACTGAAAATTTCCCATGTAGTAGCGAGTTAAGTGGTTTTCTGAAGTCACAGTATATTAGATCTACCGCATTTCACTTGTCTAAAAAAAATCAGATATCTTAGATACCATGTTAGTCTGGAATGATCTACCTTTGATAAACCCATGTTGTACTTTATCCCATCTTCTGTTTACCTCCATGTCTTTATTTTTCCCTTCAAAATTTATTCTAAAACCTTGTATAGTACTGAGGGAAGACAAATGGGTCTGTAGTTGCCCAGATCACATTTTTACCCATTCTTTAATATAAGTACTACATTTACTGTTCTCCACTCATGTAGTACCACCTCGGATTCAATACAATTCAATTAAAAATCCTTGCTACTGCACTTGCAGTTCCATGTGCCACATCTTTCAATATTCTGGGATGGAGATTATCTGGTCCCCTGGCTCGAATGCACTTGGAGTGTTCCTGATGCACACAGACTGGTTTTGCATTCAGGACTAACTGTCTCAGTTTTAATATGTTTGTTTACATGAAGTGCAGATTGTAATTTAATGTCAGGCATTTAATTATGCCATCATTTGTATAAATTAGAATGTTGTTGCAGGAAAAAGTGAAATAAAACACCTTTCATTTCCCTCCCAATATTATATTTGAATTAATAAATATGAAGAGACTTAAAATTATGACAATGAATCAGCGTTAATTAATATTTCACACTCCGAAATCCTCTCAGAAGGACATGCTGCTACAGAGCACTCTATTGCAGAACAGAACACTTCAGTGAAATGCCTTTATGCACACAGAACAAAAGATGAACACTGGTTCTTTAAGTGCGTGCACTGACCTCAGTGTGTTCTGGGTGCAACACTGGATGCTTTTAACTTCACAAAGAAAGAATGAGTTATGTGAGCAACATGACATTCAGCAAGCTCAAAACAAATGAACTAGGTTTTGGAAAACATTGAGGGTGACAGATTAAGAGGAACATGGAACATTATTATGTGCATATCATTATTAAATAATCTAACATATCATTATTAAATAATCATTATCTCAAAGCACTCTATAAACATTAACATTTTACTTCCACTATGACCTAGGGAAATGTTTATTCCGATTATACAGGTGTGGAAACTGAGGCACAGATAGATTAAGTGGCTTCACAGGAGTTACTGTTAAAGATAGGATGAGAACTCAGGCATTCCTGGCTCCAAGGTCCATGCACTGTCAGATAGGCCAGACAATATCTTTATTTCCTTTGGGAGGCTGATAAACAGTCTCAGACACTAAAAGAGGAAATAATCTGTCAGATTACCTAAAATACTTTACACCTAGAGTGAAGCAACAGTGTGCACCCAGAGGCAGAAATTTAGTCATCTACGGGACTTTACGGCAAAAGTGAGGGTGCCAAGTGAGTTTAGCTGCCTAAAGGGTTAGGTGGCAGCCAAGTGGGGGTTTTGTGCATCGTAGTGTTGACTAAATGTTATATTTAGATACTTAAATCCCTTTGTAAAACTGGGCCAAACTGGAGACAATAGACTCTTACTTTTATTTATTATTGTTAGTTTATTTATATTATGGTTACGATCAGAGGTCTCAATTGGGACTAAGGTTCCAGGGTGCATGGTGCTGTACAAATATATATGAAGAGACTATCCCTACTCCAAAAGGGTTAACAGTGTAAATTCTGAGCATTAATAATGTGCAAGATGAAGTGGGTTTTTAATAATGTCATTTTTTCCTTACACAGACAAAATTAGAGCAACTTCAATGGCAGTTTTGCTGGAATAAGGGCTTCAAGGATCAGTTGGATCTGAAAATAGTTTCAATTGCTGGTCAAATTGTTGCTTGCTCTTGCAGTTGAAGTGTCCCAATCAAACCATTACACATCTTTTCAAGTGGCTTTTGCTCATCAATATTCATGAAAGTGAAATCATTACATGTGCAAAATTAGAATGACCTAGCTGATAAGACTGTGATTAAAAAAAAATGTAGCTGACTTCAGGAATGAGTGGGTTATTGAGTATTGGAGATAAGTTGGAGGAGTCCCTCAATTAATCTATTGGCACTTGTTTGTAAGGTCCCTGGATAGATGCAGAACTTGGTTGTTTGACATTGTCAATGAAAATGGAAGAATTTAAGTTTCAATTGCTGAAGCAACTTCCAGACTAATATATTGAGTGGTAGAATGGCTTTGCCATAAATCACTTTGATCTTTAACTATTTAACAGTTCAGTTTTGGACAAGTCTTTATTTAGTACGTTCAGGTTAAATGGAATATTTTCTTTCACCTGTTTTCACTGGTTCAGACTAGAATGTCATCCTATAAATTAAAACATCCAATTCTCTTTCAATTAGGTGGCATAGTTCTTCATTATTCTTACTCGCCAATACTGGTGCCATCAGGAGATTGAAATCTTACACCGGATATTCTCATTTGTATGATTTACACATTATAGATGAAAGGAGGCTAAACTTAATGCCCAGTGATAGCTTCTTTCCAGGGATTAAGTATAATCCGATGATTGGCACCCTAGCCTCACATTCAAGAGACCTGTGTTCCATTCCCTCCCCTACCACAGACTTCCTGTGTGACTTTGGATAAGTCACTGAGTGCCCCAGTCTGTACAATGGGGATAATGGTCCTTCCCTACCTCACAGGGATGTGGTGAGAATACATTCAAAGATCATGAAGTGTCAGATACTGTGGTAATGGGGGGCCATATAAATACTACCACCAGAAGAGATAATATTTACCATTCACAAATACTTAAAGCTTTATATTGTAACTGCCCCTGTGTTTAAGTAAAATATTTTTACTTTGTATTTGTTTAATTATAAATTCACATAAATCGACAAAGAAATAAAACTGGATACAAGATTAAGAGGAATAAAAGTGGAGAGAATTTCTTTGTTAAAGGGGTAAAAGGGAAACAAATACACTGATGTACATGACAGATGGATATAAATCATAGGGATGTCTTTTTGAATGAAAATATTTCTTCTGTTGTTATCTATGAGACAGTGCCCAGATATCAAGAGATCCTGGTACTTCCTTGATGTGTGTGCTATAAGTACCTAAATAGAAGTGCATCTATGTCTCTGTCTACACTACGAACTAGGGGTGTAACTATATGTATGCTAGCTCTCATTGATCGAGCGTGAGTATGTGTAGCTGTGGCAGTACGGGTAGGAGCCCCAGAGGAATGGCTGAGCTGTGCCGAGAATAAACCTGCCTGAAACCAGTGGGTATGTAGTCAGCCTGGCTCACCTGGGCTTCCATTGCTATTTATACTAACATCCGGTTAATGAAAGCAAAGGAATCACACCCCCAACTTGTAGTGTGGACGTGGCCACACTAGCTCTGTTCTGACTTGGTGCCCTTCACTAGAGTTAGAGAGTTTCGTGTGCACGGATTAGTTGACCCTTGCAATATCACTGAGATAGTGCAGTAAAATCCTACAGTTGGTTAATAATTTTTGTGAGGAACTATTTTTTGTTGTCAATAAATTGGTTTTGTGGAAAAAAATTTGAAGGCAAATTTTGACAAACATAAAATTGATGATTGCTAGATGAAATGTCTCATGGGCACAGAAACATCCCCCAACCAGTTCTCTGGCAGCCCACTTCACAGATGAAGAATTGAAGCACAGATTTAGTGACTTACCCAGCACATCAATAGCAAAGCTGAAACTAGAACCCGGATCGCTTAATGCCCACTCTATGGCCTCACTCACAAAACCATCCTTCCACCTTGAATGGAAGGGTTATAATCTCAGTTCTGCCACTGATTCACTTAAGCCGTATGTAATGGGTTCAGTTACAGAGATCCCTTTGGGACTGTCGCCTGATGTGCTGAAATTACTTTTGAGCCAGTTTTCCCTGCCAGCGTGGGACTCGAGAACCCTGCCTTTTTGAGCCAGACACGCTAGCCTGCTGTGACCAAGACTCAGGGTCTAGACCACACTCCCAAAGCTGCAGACTAACTAAAAACAACTCAGCCAGTTACCTGTCTCCAGCACCCAGAAACCCAGCTCCTAATGGAATCCAAACCCCAGATAAATCCGTTTTACTCTGTATAAAGTCTAGACAGCATACATTTGTAAATTGTTCACCCTCTATATCACTGATAGAGAGATATGCACAGCTGTTTGCTCCCCCAGGTACTAATCACTTAATGAAATCACTTTTGTTTATTAATAAAGTATAAAAAGTAGGATTTAAATGGTTTGAAGTAATAACAGCCAGAACAAAAAGAACAGGAGTACTTGTGGCACCTTCGAGACTAACAAATTTATTAGAGCATAAGCTTTCGTGGGCTACAAAGTCACAAAGCAAATAAAACAAAACACGCAAGTCTAAGCCAGTACATTAACAAACTGATTACAGGTAATATCTCACCCTCAAAGATGTTCCAATAAGCTTCTTTCACAAACTAGACTCCTTCCTAGTCTGGGCCCAATCCTTTCCCCTGGTACAGTCTTTGTTAGATCCAGCAGATATCTCAGGGGGTAAACAGGTTTTCTCATGACTGGCAGCCCTCTTTGTCCTGCTCCACCCCCTTTTATAGCTTTGGCATAAGGCTGGAATCTTTTGTCTGTGCTTGTCCACACCCCCGCCTCATCAATGGAAAAGTACCAGGATTAAGATGGATTCCAGCATCACATGACATGGGCACAGGTCACTATAAAACCCCTAGTCTCCATTCTTCCTGGGTTGGCCCAAAGGTACACAGGAAGGTTTGCAGGTAAATAAACCATTTACAACCAATTGTCTGGGTCAATGGGAGCCATCAAGACTCTCAACCACCATTAATGGCCCACACTTTGCATAATTACAATAGGACCTCAGAGTTATACTTCATATTTTGAGCTTCAGATACAAGAATGATACATGCATACATATAGGAGGAATATATTCAGTAGGTTATAACCTTTGTTATGATACCTTACAAGAGAACTTTTGCATAAAGTATATTCCAGTTACATCATATTCACACTCATAAGCATATTTCCATAAAACATATGGAGTGCAACGTCACACCGTAATCTGGATGATTAAAATTAGGCCTCCAAGGCCATATTTCAGGACATAAATATAAGGCCTGATTTTCAAAGGTGTGGCACCCTCTCCAGTCCCATCATCTTCATTGGGAGTTTCATTCATTTACACTAGGGCAGAATTCGGTTCAAGCTGTATAAGCTGAGCTTTACTTCTCCCCTGCCCAGCCCCCCCCTTTTTTTCAAGATAGAAAAGAGTCCAATGAGGGGGCTCTTTTCAAAGCTCCTAGATCATGACTTTCTCTCGGCTGATAATTTTAGATGTGGATCCATATCAAAAGCCCTTGAAATTCAAAACCTACAGAACCCCATGCAGCTTCCATGTCTACTATTGGAGGAATAACTTCAAAAAGTGACTTATCTGCCTCCTCTCTCTGTAAACACTCCAGCCAGCTGGAAACCTGATCCCTATCTTATGTAGCTTTTTATCTCTCTCCACAGAAAAAGAGAAACAAAACACCCCTAGTTTAACAACTGTACCAGTTTCCCAGTCTGGTCTCTGACTCCCCACTAACATTTTAAAGGACTGGAATTTTCTCTTTTATTTCCTGTCAACCACAAATATATATGGAGAAGCCCCTCTTGTTAGCTATTCAGCCAAAAGGCAAACAATACAGTGTAACTGAGTGATGAAGGATTGCACTCAGTGCCTCAAACTACTTCCTTGCATGTAACAAGTGAGTGAACAAAACAAGGGGCTGGGAGGAATTTAACAAATTCATATTGAGAAGGACTTCGGTTGAACTTTTTAAAAGCGATCTCTGTGTGAATAGGCCCTTCTTCTAGTTCCAGAAGTAGTCTCTGAATTTCAATAAGGAATTTTTTTTTGCTCTAATTATTCATTTAATGTCTATTTAGATTTTTTTTTAATATGGCTCTCCTAGTCCTGTTCTTTCCTGGACTGTTCCCCCCGTCCTCCCCCCTGCTTAAAAGCATCTTTGCATCTCTGCATTTCCATATTGGCCCTTTTAGACTTAACTAGATTCAACAAATTTGAATTGCATTCTCTCTTTAGTTATTTCTTAGTTAGCCCAAACTTTTCAATGTGGATTATAAGGCATGATCAGCATGGTTTATGAGGACAGAACAAACCTTGGCACACATGAGGGGGAGGATGTATAGGTGGTTTTATGCCACCCTCCCCCTCAAGGATCAAACTAGCTCCCAATGCAAGTTAGATAGAACAGCCCTGAGGTTGCTCTTACACTAGTGGATAACAGTTCCATCAGCCCAGATTACTCAAGCACATCTCCTGCTTCTAACTTGCCCCTTGCATGCTCACCTTCTTCCCCGGACTCTGGAGGGTGGGGTGGAATTGAGTAGAGCTGGATGGATCAGAATTTGGTCTATGGGATCATGTCAAGCCTGAGTCTTACTGTGTAGTCTTAGGCAAGTCACTTAGGCCAATATTTTCAAACTAGGGGTCTTCATATGTAGGGACCCAAATAGAAGCAACCCTATTTTCAAATGTGCAGTTGACATTGAGTTTAAATGGAACAAGACTGTTGCCTAACAGACATGTGAGTGAACCGAAGGAATCAGAAAATGGAGGAAGCTCTAGTGTGAATTAGCGATGGGCCTGAATCATATCCTTGGCCTGAATACCACCAAATTTGGGAAATATGAGATGATATCCCAGCTCCATTGAAGTCAATGAAAGTTTTGCCAATGCCTTCAATAGGGCCAGAGTTTCACCCTTTAGTCTGATTGCTATTTTTGCATGTGCAAAACCAAAACCTTAGATACAACGCTACATCCGGCCACTCCCCACCTGAACGTTTCAAAAGATTGGAGGCTGTTTGAACCTCAGCAGTCCAGAGTGCTATTGGCCCAGCCTCACAAAGGAGGCTGCCACCCAAGAAAGAAATGTTGAGGTTGATTCATGACTGTCTTTTGCTAACCTATTCAATCAGAAACCACATCCTGTTAAAGTTTAAAGGACCTCTTGATAACTTCATAAGAAATATGGACGCAGTTGTTCCCTGGCAGCAGGTTTAACGCTATAGTTTTCAGATTACTTCACATTCCTTGTGTTTGAACTCATGCCTTTTAATTCTTCTGTGGGTGGTCTTGAGTTGTAGACATGGAATCACTTATAATGGGTCTACAATAAATTATTAGTCCTGCCCTGGAAAAAACAACAACAGCCAGGCTAATTTCTCTGCAGCCTATTTAGCATTAATAAGCTACAATGATTCAGCCTCAGGATATCATGCATCATAATCTATCATGACCAAGAGAATTTATATCCATGTTTGCTACACTCCAGGAACTCAGTGCAAGGACCGCAATCTCAAGCAAACAGATTTACTGAAATGTACCAGAAGCAAAAGTAAAGTCCAAGGGCTCATTTACAGACCCAACATTTGGTTCCATGCGAAGGGTTTATGTATTTGCAAATTACTCTAATGGAAAAACCCTGTTGCAAAATCAGTTGTATTGAGTAAGTGAAGTGGGAATCGGTTCCAGTGATCACCAGCTGCCATGACCCCTGGGCTCTGTGGATCCAAAATTACTTTTTAAAAAGCCATTTCGGTGCTGATGTGTTTACATTACAAATTAAAAATGGCGGAAACTTCTCAGGTATGTCTTTCCAACTCAGGAGCATTTCGTTCAGAAAGGTTTCTAGTGACTTGCTTAGTCTGCTTTTACAGGTCTCAACTGATGGACTCCCACTACATCAGTGAAGGGTCTTTTCTATTGTATATCCCACCACTGTACATTCATTGTACATCCTAGGTGCAGTTACTCTAGTTATATACCCTTTCACCACCCAAAACAATTCTTCTCACTCCTTGCAGTCAACTCACTTGCACTACACAATTACCAGTTCCCTGAATTGGATTAGCCAAGCCTCATATAGTATGTGCAATTGTTTACATTTTCCTCATAAGACCATGCTTTCAGCCCTTTGATTATTTCCTTTCTTTTGGTTTGCTTATAAGTTTTTGGTACTAAGGTGCCCCTAGTAGAAAGTCGTATTAACTTTCGAATTACCCCGTTCAAAGGGGTGATGTTTTGCTAGACATAAGAGTATAGTTTATTCCTTTTTGGGCCCAATCCCACAACAATTACACACCCAAGACTCTCATTGGCTCCCATGGAGGCTTTTGCATCCATACAGGTTGCAGAATTAGAATTTGAATGGTGTCTTTTGGTATGATCTATCTATCCCTCATTGCCATAGCATCTGAGTACTTCCAATTGTTGGTAGATTTTGCGTCACCCTGTGAGACTGGTAAATTCTCTTATCCCCATTTTACAGATGGGCAGCTGAGGCACAGGGAGATTAAGGGCCAGGTTTTCAAAAGAACTCAGCACATTGAAATCAGTGGGACTCTGCTCTGTGTATATAAAGGTCCACCCTTGTAGATCAGGGCCTACGTCTTCTAACCTACCCTAGAATGCACCTGTACCGGGAAGAGAGCAGGAACTGGTACATAAATGGATGGTTCAAGGGATTTGGTATTGTGGATTGAGTTTAGGGGTGTGTCTCAATGTGGGAATTTAGGTCAATATTTACAAAGGTCCTAGAAGCCACAAACATTTAGTAAAGAATGGCTGAATTCACACTGTACTTGAATTTATTTTTTAGATTAAAAATGTATTTTTTTCCTTTGGAGTTGCTGAAGTAAAGTGATTACTTTAAATGTTGCCAGGAATGATCGTCTGGGTTCCCTTAAGCACAAAGAACTTCTAATTTAGATTTTCTAGCATTCTTCATATACACAGATATGTATCATTGGGGAAACACAGTTGGGATTAAACTAAAAAGACGAAAAACTGAGGGGTGGGTTTCAACAATTTGAGTTCTGTTCATATTCAACTATTCTTAGTGGGCTGCATTATAATACATCCCCCTTACATTCAGGTCTGCCAGGAAAACAGATTCAGATGCACAATGGACTCCATTATGCTTTAGAAAACAAGAACATTAGCCATAGCTGAAGAGGGCAGTAGCAGCTGGGTACCATATCTTCAACTTGTCTCTTTCAATCACATAATAGTTTGTTTTACATAGGGAATCATAGAAATGTAAGGCTGCAAGGGACCCTGCACAGAGAAAACCAAGTATACCTAGACCATCCCTGACAGGCGTTTGTCTAACCTGTTCCTAAAAACCTCCAAAGGTGGGGATTCCACAATCAGCCTATTTCAATCCTTAACTATCCTTATAAGTAGCAGGTTGTTCCTAATATCTAACCTAAATCTCCCTTACTGGAGATTAAGCCCATTACTTCTTCAGTGGAAGTGCAGAAACATTGATCAGTCCCCTTACCAGTCCTGAACATATTTGAAGACTTAGCAGGTCCCCCTTCCGAAAAGAAGACTGAACATGTCCAGTTATTTTAACCTTTCCTCATAAGTGAGGTATTCTAAACCTTTTTCATTTTTGTTACTCTCCTCTGGATTCTTCCAGTTTATCCACATCTTTCTTAAAGTGCAGTGCCCAGAACTGGACACTACTCCAGCTCATGCCTCACCAGTGCCAAGGGGAGAGGGATAATGATCTCCCCTGTTTTATGACAGTCCTGTTAACACCCCCCAGAATGGTGTTAGACTTTTCTGCAATTGTATCACATTGTTGGCCTATATTAAACTTGTGATCCATTATAACCCCTAGATCCTTTTCTGTAGTACTAGTGCCTAATTAGTTATTCTACATTTTGCAGTTGTTCATTTGATTTTTCGTTTCTAGGTGTAGAACTTTGCATTTATTTTTATTGAATTTCATCTAGTTGATTTCAGACCAATTCCCTAATTTGTCAAGATTGTTTGGGATTCTAATCCTGTCCTCCAATGTGCTGGTAACCCTCCCAGCTTGATATCATCCACGCATTTTATTATCATACTTTCCTTTCTACTATCTAAGTTATTAATGAAAATATTGAATAGTATTGGACCCGGGATTGACCCCTGCAGGACCTCTCTAGGTATACCATCCCAGTTTAACAGTGAACAATCAAGAACTGTTCTTTGAGTACGGTCTTTCAACTAGTTGTGCACCCACCTTATAGTAATTTCATCTAGACCACATTTCTCAAGTTTGCTTATGAGAATGTCATGTGGGATTGTGTCAAAAGCCTTACTAAAAATCAAGAAATATCACACCTACAGCTTACTCCTGCCACTAAGTCAGTAACCCTGTCAAAGAAGGAAGTTAGGTTCATTTGTTCTTGGCAAAGCCATGTTGGCTAGTCCTTATAATCCTATTACTCTCTATGTGCTTACAGATTGATTGTTTAATGATTTGTTCCATTATCTTTCCAGGTATCGAAATTAGGCTGACTGGTTTATAATTCCCCAGGTCCTCTTTGTTTCTCACTTTAAAGATATGTACTATATTTGCCCTTCTCCAGTCCTCAGGGACCTCACCCATCCTATAGGAGCTCTCAAAGATAGTTGCTAATGGTTCTGAGATTGCCTCAGTTAGTTCCCTAAATACTCTTGGGTGAATTTCATCCAGCCCTGCTGAATTGAATATTATTTAACCTGTTCTTTCACTACTTTGGCTTGTGCTCTTTCCCCCTTGTTAACATGAATTGTGTTAAGTATCTGTTTACAAGTTCCCTTTTTAATCAAGACTGAAGCAAAGTAGGCATTAAATACTTCAGCCTTCTTGATGTCATCTGTTATTCGCTCTCCTTCCTTTTCTCTTGCTCCTAGTATATTTATAAAATCTCTTATTGCCTTTTCTGTCCTTGCTAGGTATAACTTATTTTGTGCATCAGCTTCTGGTTTTGTCTCTGCATGCTTGTACTATTCTGTTGTACTCATCCTTAGCAATTGGTTCATATTTCTACTTTCTGTAGGATTCCTTTTTGATTTTCAGGTCATTCAAGAGCTCCCAATGGAGCCATATTGCCCTATGACTATTCTTCCTATCTTTCCATTGCATCCAGATAGTTTGCTGTTGTGCTTTTAATATTTTTTCTTTAAGAAACTGCCAGCTCTCAAACTCCTTTTTCCTATAGGTTTTCTTCCAATAGGACCTTACCTATTAGTTTGTTAGTCCTGCTTTTTTGTTTTTGTTTTTTGAAGTCCATTTTCCTTATTCAGCTGTTCTTATTCCTTTTCCTTAGGATCATGAAATCTATCATTTAACAATCACTTTCACCCAAATTGCCTTCAGATTTGCAACCAATTCTGCCCTATTAGTCAGCATCAAGTCTAAAGTGTCTGTCGCACAGATTACTTTCTTCATCTTCTGAAACAAGTTGTCCCCAGTACATGAAGAACTTATTTGAAACGTTGTGTTTTGCAATATTACTTTTCCAAAAGATGTCTGGGTAGTCCCCCATTACTACCAGGTCTTGTGTTTTAGATTTGTTACTCGTTCTATAAATGCTTCATCTAACTCCTCCTACTGATTTGGTGGTCTAGAATAGACCCCTTACTATGACATTTACCCTCTTTCCCCCCCCTTTCATCTGTACCCAGAGACTTTCAACTGGTCTGCCTCTCATCCCCTTCTGGACTCAGAATAAATGCATGTGTACGTATACACACGATGTGCCAGGCATTTTTTGGGTGGGGGCAAATTCCATAAAATATAGAGTTGTTATCATGATACATGGATAATTTAAGTGTCTCTCAAAAGGCTGCTCACCCTCACAGTATAGGTGGTAAAGACTTGATTTGGATCCTGCTTCAGTGATCAATATTTTTGAAATGTAAAGTAGAGAGACTGCTGTTTTGTTTGGCCTTTAGGTGCTACCACAATTCAGTGTTAAATAATGTGATCCTTACCTCCAGTAACAACTTCCATCCACAACAGGGAACTAGTCTTAGGAGCAGAGTTAGGTTGTCTGCTGAACTGTTCCCTTTAATATATACATTGTGTAGGCCTTCCCCCCGCCCCATCTAATTTTAGATGGCATCGAGCTTTCCTCACTTCCCTTCCGAGACCATTCCATAGAACTGTAGATCTTACTAATTCTTATGATAATAATCATTATTGCATAACCAAAGCAAGGCTAAAGAGACAATCCACAGCCTAAATCTCATCTTCAGATTTTTTTTGTAGCTTCAACCCAAATTTTTCTGTTTAATTTTAAACCAGTTACTCTTCGGGCTTTCCCAAAGGGATAGAAGAACTAACAATTGCACTCCCTCCTTATTGCCCTGAAATGCAATAGAAAAGGGAAACTTCTTTAAAAGTCTGGTATTTAGGGTCATGTTGAATGGTCTTGCACTTAAACATTGATGAGGTGCTGAAGGCATGCAGTCCATTTAATGGAGGTTCTAATTCAGATACTGTGGCCAAACGATGTAGTATTTCCTGGGTAGAAACAGGTAGCAGGGGCTTTGACGCAAATGGATGCAGGACCTGCTAAATGTGTTTAATTGTCTGAGTTTAATAATTGATAATATAGCCGTATCTGACAAATTTCTCTCACAAGAAGGATAATTGTGCCTGAGTATAGCATAGTCTGAAATTAAATGTGTTAAGTGCTCCAGGGACTAGTATGTACGTGCTATGTGAGCGCATTCTTCCTGAGCAGTGTGTTATGCTTTATGCTATACATTCTATCAGCCTCCTATTTATTAGATGCTATAGTACAAAAGGGCCAAATTCTTCATTGTGGTAGGTGGTGTTTTACCCCCATCACGACAGGAAGGCAGGGAGGGGTGCTGCCTCTTTCTATACACCTCTTATGGAGGCACCCTTTTCAGCTCGGAGCATAAAAAAATCCGTACTCTTCCGGGTTGCTACCACTCAGGGAAGCAGTGGCTCAGCCACTGTTGCCTCTGAGCAGCCTATAGATCAAGGGTAGTCAATAGGCAGACTGCAGGCCAAATCTGGACCACCGGATGCTTTTGGACAGATCCTGAAATCTTTTCACTCATAATTATTAGGGTTATTATTTTCTCTGGAGTCTGGACCTTGACCAAGAAATGTAGACGTTGACAAAAAATATTTGACTACTCTGCTATAGATGTTGGTTCTATGCTTCAAGCCCTGCCAGCTCCTTCCCTGAGTCACAGAGCTGGGGGGCAAGGAGACAGCTACCTCATAGCTCTTGCCCACCTCCCTTCCAGCATTTGAGGGAGGGAAAGGAGGATTGTCGAGGGCTGAGTGGAGTTAGGAGACACGGGGGATGAGGGGTGATGAGAGACTGTTGTGGAGGTAAGGAGGAACTAGGGAGAAGCGGAAGCAAGGGGGTGGCAAGAGCCCTTGGTCAATCCAGGAAAGCTGTGAGGAGAGGGAGTGAAAGACCCCTAGGCAGAGAGATGGAGCCTGCAGGAAGGCGAGAGAAAGGGGTCACATTATGCAAGGGAAGGAAAGACACAAACACTGGGTGGGCAGGAGAGGAACAAAGTAGGGCAAGGCTGGGGGTGAGAGAGAAGGGGAGAATGCAGAGGGGAGGAGTCTATGGTACTTTTAAGGCTCCCATTACTGTAGTACATGAGCCTCTCACACACTTAATATATTTAGAGAAAACGAGGAGGCCTTAGGGGGTAGGAAAATGTGCTAGGTGTAGTCTGAAGAGGGTGGGGAAGATAGAGGGAACAAGGCCTTTTGCTGGACTTCAGTGAGGATCCATGTGGATATAGGATTGGGGCCTAGTTTAAGGCAAGAAGACAACTGTGTTTGAGAAACCATTGGAGGGCAGATGAGGGCCTCAGTGATAAGGGCGTGTGTTTGCATAGGTTAGCGTTGGGCCTGATCCAAAGCCCATTAAAGTCAAGGGGAGTCTTTCCCTTGGCTTCCGATCAATGCTATGTACACGGTTCCATGGACTTCTTAATGTAGATCTGATGGTTCTGCCAGGGGCTTGTCATGGCACCCACGTGATAAACCATGTGCACCTACAGCAGCCAGGTTCAGTACAGGCTTGATGTTGCATCTGGCTTCTAGATGGTAAAGGCCGCAGGGCAGGGACTGTATTGATACAGGGTTGAGCACATTTATTATAGTTGGAGGTTTTCAAGAGAGACTGAGGGAGCTAAGGCCCCAAAATCCCATTTAAAAATAGTGTGACAAGGGCAGAGAAAAGAAGGGGCCAGGACATAGGTGCGTCAATACAATGCAGGAGCTGGCAGAACAGAAGTCATTTTAAGGATTCATTCTCTCCCACTGAAAGTTAGGCACAGTGGCTAACCCGAGCATGCTTGAGAGCTGAACTTGGCAAGTGGCAGCCATTAGAAGAAGTGTTTGCAGGCAATTGAGTTTCCCGGACATATGCTGGGCATAGTGTGCTTGGTGGTTAGCCATTCTGTGATATCAGCTTCCCGCAGCATAGTTTGTCCTAGTGGATTGTGGGTAAAAAGAGTACCAGTTCAGGAGTGCCACACTAGGCACAGATCATCTCACACACACATTTCTTCTGCAATCTGGTAAGAAGAAACCTTTTGAACTGTAATCAAATAAAATATCTGGGCAAGAAAGATTCAGTAGCTATTTTTATGTAACTCTTAGTGTAAAGACAGGGAGGAAAGCCCTGCTGGCAAAACCTCTATTGTTTTCTCCAATGTGCCCAAGTTGAATGTTTTTCTGTGGTTGAAGTCACAAGATGCAAGGCTTCCACTCTCATTCCAAAGCACAGCAGTCACTGATGTGTGTGGTCAGGTGCTTGCAGTTGCTTTCTTTCACATACAGAGAATCAGCCCTCCAGAAAATTAGAAATGAACTCTACCTACAAAAATAACCGTATAAAAATGATTCCACGCCTGTATTTCTGAATTAAAACTGGCCTACTGTAGAGGTTAGATTCCTCCCACAAACAAATCAAAGAAACTCAGTGAAGCAAAACAAGCCACACACCAGAAATAAAAATTAAAAAAAATTAATTTTAAGTCCTGGGCAAAAGCTAGCCATGAAATTAAGAAATTAGAATGAAGCAAAGGACAGTTAGTTTAAACACAAACTTGGCTGTAGAAGAGTGCTTTTCTAGGGATGAACAAATGTGTGCACAATTACAATGAAGTAACAAAGGATACTATTAATTGTACAGATTCTGATAGTGGGAATAAGCATGGAAGAGGTACAAGATAGACCCCAAATCCACCATCATAACAGGGGGAAAATAGGACAGATCTTTGAAACAATGAAGATTTGCAGAAGCAAGGCAATCATTAATATAAACCTTGAGGGGGAACTACTAGAAATATGGACCTTGCCTTGTACTAAGACACATTCAGAAATACTTCTAAGAAGAGTTAATAAATGATTAATACATGTTTGAATAAATAGTTAATCAACTCTTTCAGATTGCTACAGAATCCAATGGTCAAGAGGTTGCTTATAACTATAGTTTATTATCCATATATCATCTAGAAGTGCTTATAATCTAGAACACAATACACGTCTAAAATACATTAATTTATTGATCCTTCATAAATGATTCACTTTGTTCTACTTTATAAACTACATACCCTTTATATAAAGTGTGGCCAGAATGTGCCTTTAGAAAGAAATCCATTGTAATAATAATTTATCAGTAAGATGAGTGTTGTATAGGAGGCACATACGTTCATTATTAGAGATGTGATAAATACACTTGGGATTTGACAGAATGCTGAATATTTTAGTTCTGTATTTGCTGAATACCAAATTCACCAATGGCAGCTATAATGAAGCCTGGGCCTGCACAATTAATCCCTTCTCCAGTGTGACTTGAGTCCATCTTCTATAGGGGATGAGGAAAGAGTAATGCTTCCCAGGCTCCTCTCTCATCATAAATGGGACATTAGCCTGTGTTACACTGGAGGTCAGACTACATGATCATAAAGAACCTCACCCAATAAACTCAGCAAGCCTCTAGCTTCTGTTGGAGCTACAGAATATCTTTTAGCAAGATATCCGGTCTTGATTTAAGTATTTCAAGTGATGGAGAGTCAGCCTACTAAGTTGTTCCAATGGTCGATTAACCTCACAGTTAACATTCAACCTTATTCCTACTCTAAATTTGTCTGGCTTCAGCTTCCAGTGTTGGATCTCATTATGCCTTCCTCCTAGTTTAAAGAGCAGTCGATTTCTACTATCAAATCTTTTCCCGTGTAGGTATTTTTAGACCATGATCAAGTCATTTCTTATCCTTCTCTTGAATAAAGTAAATAGATGAGTTTCTTAAGTCTCTCACTATAAGGCGGGTTTCCAAGACCAAGTCATACTTGTAGCTTTTGTGAATCCTTTTCAGTTTTTCTTACAACCTTTTTGAAGTTGTGATACCAGAACTGGATGCAGTATTCCAATAATACTCTCATTAAGGTCATATAGAGAGCTGATACCACCGTTTACTCCTGCTTGATATTCCCTTGCTTATACATTCAAGGATCACATTTTCCCTCTTAGCTACAACGCCACACTGGGAACTCATGTTCAGTTAGTTATCTGTCATTACCCCTATGTCTTTCCCTGTGACATTCCATTCCAGGAGATCATTTCCATCTTGGAAGCGACAGAGTCCTGTGGCACTTTATAGACTAACAGACGTATTGGAGCATAAGCTTTCATGGGTGAATACCCACTTCGTCAGACATCCAACGAAGTGGGTATTCACCCACGAAAGCTTATGCTCCAATACGTCTGTTAGTCTATAAGGTGCCACAGGACTCTGTCACTTTTTACAGATTCAGACTAACACGGCTACCCCTGTGATTCTTGACATCTTGGAAGTATAACCTCAATTCTTTGTTCCTTAGATGCATGGCATTGGATTTGGCTGTATGAAAACATTTATTCAAATGAACCAAGCTGACCAATTAATCCAGAAGACTCTATCAGCTGTGGGAGAACACTTTTCACAAAGCGATCACTCTATATTTGACCTAGCAGTCCACATCCTCAAAGGAAGTCTGCACAACACTTTCAAAAGACGAGCCTGGGAACAAAGATTCATAACTTTGCTAGGCACTAAAAAGTCAGTCTTAATAAAGACACTGGATTTATGTCTTATTACAACAATCTGTAACCCACTAGCCCCCTTTTTGTCCCCATGACTATAGGAGTGTTAATGGACCACTTTACCTTGAATGGTCCCTTAGAATACATGCTCACTACTTATGCGATGCTAAATTGTCTGATCTTGTATTTAGCTGTGACACTCTTATTACGTTCCCCAGACATGAGGAAGAGCTCTGTGTAGCTCGAAAGCTTGTCTTTCTTACCAAGAGACATTGGTCAAATAAAATATATTACCTCACCCACCTTGTGTCTCAAGCAATCCAGGTCAGTTTGTATAATTGACCTGTCTCCCTCATTCTGTACCTACCTATATTTGGTGTCATCTACAAATTTTCCAGCAAGAACTTCATATTTTCTTCCCAGATAATCAATAAATATATTGAAAAGCACAGGTGCTGAGTGCATTTAGGCACCTATAGGGTTCAGTGGGAGTTCTGTGTATTGTGACAGAGCCCGAACGGTCACAACCAGAGACTCAGGTGCTTAAGTACCTTTGTGGATCTGGGCCTTTGTCACTATCACTGGTCAAAGGCTACTTAAAGGAAGAAAAACAGGTATCAGATCAGAACAGCATGACCATATGCAATTGACTTAGATGAGGTGTTGAGCCCAGATCTTGATCTAACAATGGGAAAATTTCAGATTCCACCCAAAGGAGGTAAAGGCACAAGACCTAACTAAGGAGGTGAACTCAGAGACCAGAAAAGAGAGAGACACATTCAGCTAGCCCATCACCATGATACCAGCCTTTAGTTTACCAGGTCATCTCATTTATGCTTTTTAAATATTGGTACAACATTAATTTTTTTTCTGGTCCTCTGGAATTTCTCCCATATTCCAAACCATGCTAAAATCAGCATTCATGATCCAGAGAGCTACTTTAACAGTTCTCTTAAGACTTCTGGTGAACATCCTCCCTACTTCTACCTTTTCTGCATCAGAATTTAGATTTTTACCATCCTGACTTAGTAATGGACCTATTCCATTGGTAGGATTTCAGGTGTTCCCGATATAAAGAATTATCTTATCGCCCTTAACCCCACTGGCCATTGATTTTTCACTGATAGTAATTAGAACAAATCAGCAGTTAGCTTTAGCTTCCCTTATCAGTTGTCTGCATTACTTATCACTTCACCCATTTTTTCTCATTTTACATTATTTTTATTTTTAATTTCTAAGTTTACCACCCTTATTCACCAAGACAGCCTGTTTATGTGATTGCAGAATTATGTTTTTTTAAAACCTCTACTCTTTTTTAAACAACTCCCACCTATCACTCACATTTAGAGATTTACATTTCTCTTCCCACTCCATTTCTCATTGTTTTCAGCTGTGGAAGACTGTCCCTTTTAAAGCAAATATATAGATCACTGGTCAGGGCTATACTGTTTACACATACCAAATGAAATTAGATCATGATCACTTGCACCTGGGTAGCCAGCAAATTTCAGTTCAGGAATCATAATCTTTGACACTCAAATGAAGTCTAGTATAGAATTGCCCCAAGTAGCTTACAATAATTGTGTTAGAAGGCTATCCCCTATAAACTTTAGATGCTCCGATGATGTTTTACTAGTGGCAGGATGAGACCTCCAGCATATGTCACCCAGATTAAAATCCTCCATGATAAACACATTTTTTTTCATTCTATACATTATAGGCAGATGTTTAAGGAGCTGCTCATCTTGTTCCCTTGTCTGATTAGATTGTCTATGGCAGACCCTACCAATATCCATTCTTGTGATTTATCGGTTAGAACACTCATCTATAAGCATTCCAAGTCCTGTCCTTCTGAAGTGTCAATAACTGAAGCAGGCACTGGAGGCTAATGTACTGTACTACCCTGCCTCCCCTTCTTTCCTAAGTAAAGGTATATGCAGTGGTTTTAACATTCTAGGCATGTCACTCATGACTCACCCCATGGCAGCAGGGCCCAGCTGTCTCTCTGCAGGTCATCACTACAGAAGCAGCATTTGAACTCTCCTGCAGTGTGCTGGGTGTGGTCAATGGGAACATTCACATGAGTAAAGTTAACTATCTGCATAAGTGCTTTCAGGATCAGGGCCTACAGTCCCTAACTGGGAGCTCTAACAGACATACCCTCTGTGGATCAGGCACAGTTGGGAATGATTAATCTACTCTGAACTGTAAGGCCCAGATCCACAAAGAGACTTAGGCTACGTCCTCACTATGGGGGGAGAGGGGTCGATTTAAGATACGCAAATTCAGCTACGTGAATAGTGTAGCTGAATTCGACGTATCCGAGCCGACTTACCCCATTGTGAGGACGGCGGCAAATCGATCTCCGCGGCTCCCCCGTCGACGGCGCTTACTCCTACCTGCGCTGGTGGAGTACAAGCGTCGATTCGGGGATCGATTGTCGCGTCCCGACGAGACGCGATAATTCGATCCCCGAGAGATCGATTTCTACCCGCCGATTCAGGCGGGTAGTGTAGACGTAGCCTTAGATTACACCTGCGAGATGGGCTGATGGAAGAATGCAGTTCTAAATATTTCTGGCTCTGTTGCTACATGGTTGAAAGCAATAGCATTCCATTTGCATTGTTTGGTGCTAAAGCCAAACCCTTTAGGCAGAGAAATTTGAAACTTATTTCTAAACTAAATAATCCCACAGCTGAACATAGTCACAAATCATATGTAACTTTTTTTTTTTTTTTTTTAAGAAATGTGCTTTAGTAATCAGCATTTTTCTCCTAGATTCAATTGTTTTTCATCAGGCACTCATCAACAGCACAGGAGTCTTCTTAAAAGCACTAGCTAGCTTTTTGTTCATTTCAGTGAACCCTACTCACTTCAAGGAGTTTTAGTTCAATCCAATTAGTCAGTGCAATTTAGCCTGTTCAATGCAAGTCGCTGGGTTTTAATTGAATCCAATTAGACACAAATCAAAAGAAGTCAATTCCAACTAATTATCCTCTATATAAATCAATAGCATTCAATTAAAATCAATAAGGATCTTATTTACTCTAATGACTGACCTGTTTCTCTCTTTAGATGGTATGAAAGGAGCCCACACATAGTTCAACTCAATGGCTTTTGGCAAGTCTCTCTCCTTTTAAAGGGGATATTGTACCACCAGAGGCAAACAATATGAAACTGGATAGCATTTCCCTGGGTTACCCTTTAAGATCATTCTCTACCAAAGCCCATTTTCTACTTTGGACCTGCAATAAAGTCATAATCTTCCATTACCTAGAGAGCAATACTCTGTGTGTGCATATACACATATGCAGACATTTGAAAACTGAGCTTTGCAGGTGCAGTAGACAAGCTCCTACATCTGCACACTTTCAACTGTTTACTTTTATTTTGAAATTTCCCCCCAGTTTTAAGGAGGGGTTATACTCTGAAAATCAATTTAATGCGAGTAGGATTTATTTGTCTGCTTAAAGTTAAGCATGTATTTAAATACCTTGCTGGATTGGGCCAGAGTGCTCATTGCAGGATAGAGCCCACAGAACACAAGCTGTTCAGGGCAAGGACTCTCTCTCTCGTGTGTTTCTACAGGGCATAAAACAAAGGGAGCCCTGATCTGAGTTAGAGCATCTATGTGCTACTGTAAGATAAATAAATAATAGATTACAAGGTATGGCTTGCTTTCCCCAAAGGAGTGTAAATGTAATTCTTAGAACCCGGTTTCTGACCCATGATTGTGAATTCAGAATCATCTTTCCATGAATAACCTCCAATATTCATTCAAAGTGTATTGATTTTGCCAGTATCATAGAATATTCGTGTTGGAGGAGACCTTAGGAGGTCATCTAGTCCAACAAAATCATTGTTTAGGACATTTGCAGACATCAAATACAAAACAGGTGTGAAGGTAGTTGAAACAAGAGTTCTGGACATTTTAGAGGCTGGGATCTCCCAAAGTGGCTGAGAGAGTCAGGTGTCCAACCCCTGTTGTTAGTAAGTGAAAGTTGGGTGCCTACCTTCCCTAAGCAGTTTTGAAAAAAACCCACCCTTATTTCTTAATGTTTTCCAGTTCTACTTAGGGTCTGATCCATCCAACTCTTGTGGAATAGTATGGAAAATCCTCCTTTGAATTAAACAGGAGATGGATGGGGCTTCTCGGGAATATGGACTTGATGAAGCGAATAAGGTTAAGAGAAGGTGGGGCTGAAAACAAGAGAGGTTAGAGAGTTTGACAGGTCACCAAGGAGCAAGAGATGGAATGGGGAATGCGTGATAGAGAACAGCATGTAATGATGACCAATAGAGAGAATTCAGGGACAGTGGAGAGCAAACAGAACAGTACTATTCTCAAGGAGATCTACTGTGTGAGTGCTAAAATACACTCCCTGACCCTGTAGTACTGCTTTTAAAAGCAGAGTGCTATTTTTCCATTTATGCACAGAAGCAGACAGAGCTCACCAGTTTAAGATTTTGACGGAAAAAAAAAATTAGATTTCGGCCAAGAGTCACACTGAGTTGTGGGTTCAAAGAAACTGTTTACATTAATCCCTGTTAATTAGCTGGAAGCCTCACAGAAGTTTCCGGACAATATTAAGGTTGCCTAATGGAAGGGCATTTACACAGGGTATGAGGCTGAGTGTAACGCAGCAGCTTCTTTCCCCATCTGGTGAACCCTGCTGACAGCCAGTCTAACCCTCCGGTGGTCTCTCTTCCTAATTTGGTCCTCTGACAAGGTCACATTTAAATCCACTTTTCTGGGACAACAGAGTCCCAGAAAGGTTCAGTATCTTCAGCCCCAACTCTGGGGCCACTGGCCCTGGCACCCTCATGATTCAGAGCTTTCAATGTTCTTATTCACTTATATCAAAGGGGTGGGGCTTCAGATCTCTTTCTCCAGTGGCTGGTACAGGAATCCAGACCAGGTTTCATCCTTGGGAAACTATAACCAGCCATGGTCCGCCATTAACTACTTGCTGCTGCCTTCCTGGACTTCTTCCTGCTTAGCCCCGCTGAGGCCTTCTCCCACTCAGCCTCTGTAGATTAATCCTTCGTTCAGGGCCAGGACTCTAAGGCCCCTCCCCTAGAATCCCCCAACAAACACCCAACCCATAAAATTTAACATAAACCTACTTCCACCCTCCTGAGGCTTGATGTGACGTCTGACTCATTTTTACCCTACTCTGTTCCACAACTGAATGCCTCCCAGGGGCTCTCCTTGCCTCTTGCCAGAGTTTCCCCACACACCTTACTCCACTCTAGTGGCTGCTCTGTGTCTCTCCTAGACTCCTGCCAGACTTCTCTATTCAGGAGAGGGTACCAGGGTATCCTCTCCCCCCGGGCTTCCTCCTTGACCCTCCTGGTTGCTTAACTCACAAATCCCAGAGCGTGACTGCAGAATTCATTCCTCTCCTTCTTACAGCCTTTTTCCGTGCTAGACTTCCTGCCTTTAAAATAACCAGCTGGGATTCATCTTTTAATTAACCCTGGCTCACCTTCCAAGTGCACCCAGATGCCTAATTCACCTGTCAGGCCCACATTAACCCTTTCGGAGCCTGTGTGGGCTATACATCCCATTGCATAGGGAATTAAAAGTCTAGTCTTTTTCACTGATATCAACCTTGGCAACCTCAAATACC
This sequence comes from Terrapene triunguis, assembly GCF_002925995.2. Taxonomy (NCBI): domain Eukaryota; kingdom Metazoa; phylum Chordata; order Testudines; family Emydidae; genus Terrapene; species Terrapene triunguis. Next base: position 102,812,881 of record NW_020664409.1, on the reverse strand, counting down.
CTACTGGATTTCAGTGAGATTCACAGTATCTTCTCTAGATATTTATCTGAAAACTTGCATTCTAGCCACAATTCTTACCTGGAATCATTTGCTTGCTTGATTTATGTAAATAAATAATTATAAGGATAATAACTAACAATAATAATGCCTATTACATAGCGAGCAAAGTGGAGGCAGTCTTTCCCAGCATGTGAAGCAACTAGTCTGCAAGATTGCTGCTCATTGCAGAAAACCATATGCTTAGCTTTCCAAAATGTAACTCAGGCTCAGATTTTGGTAGGGTACATAAAATAGAGGGCTTGTATACATGGGGTATTATTATGGAATAGTTATTCCTGATTAACTCCCTGCGTGGATGCTTTTATTTTAGGCTAGGTCTACACTACCCGCCTGAATCGGCGGGTAGAAATTGACCTCTCGGGGATCGATTTATCGCGTCCCGTCGGGACGCGACAATCGATCCCCGAATCGACGCTCTTACTCCACCAGCGAAGGTGGGAGTAAGCGCCGTCGACGGGAAGCCGCGGAGGTCGATTTTGCCGCCGTCCCTACAGCGGGGTAAGTCGGCTGTGATACGTCGAATTCAGCTACGCTATTCGCGTAGCTGAATTTGCGTATCTTAAATCGACCCCCCCCCGTAGTGAAGACCTGCCCCCAGAATAGGGAATTCTTATTCCGGAATAAGAGAGTCCATACATGGAGTTAATCAGGAACAGTTAATCCACTTTATATTCACACACAACCTTACTCTGGATTAATTTTCCTGTGGAGGCAAGCCCAGAGTTTTAAAGATCTACTGGCCATTCAGATTTTAACATATGTACATATTTTGGTAATGTGCCATTTTCTGAAATCACACTGGGTGCTGCTTATGTATAGCTAGCTGCCTTCATGCACCTCTCTTATGACCTTCCATAAAGATGCACTTAAATATGGAGCGATGGCACAATCCAAAACGAAATGGTCTCTGGCTACAAAAAAAAAAA
>NW_020664409.1:102703596-102811885 GCF_002925995.2 Terrapene triunguis | reverse complement strand
GATGGCACAATCCAAAACGAAATGGTCTCTGGCTACAAAAAAAAAAAAAAAAAAAAAAAAATCAGACGAGCAGAGCTGCTCAATTCATTGCAGAAAACAAACATTCTGCTAACTTTGGCTTTTATTGTTGTAGCCAATCCATTATATTTTCATTTTTTCAATTGGAAACCACTACAATGTTTTGTTCTTGAGCAAGGGGAAAAACAATAGAAGACAGTTGGCAGTTTTTCAGAGCAAACTATCCCACTGTGTAGGAAAGATAGGAAGTCTGGCAAGAGACCACCCTGGCTTAACCAGGAGATCTTCAATTATCTAAGGTTTCAGAGTAGCAGCCGTGTTAGTCTGTATCCGCAAAAAGAACAGGAGTACTTGAGTTGATGGATTTAAAAATCAAAAAGAGTCCTACCAAAAGTGGAAACTAGCTCAAATTACAAAGGATGAATATAAACAAATAACACAAGTATGTAGGGAGAAAATTAGAAAGGCCAATGCACAAAAGGAGCTCAAACTAGCTAGAGACATAAAGGGTAACAAGAAAACATTCTACAAATACATTAGAAGCAAGAAAAAGACCAAGGAAAGGGTAGGCCCGTTACTCAATGGGGAGGGTTGGGGAAATAATAACAGAAAATGTGGAAATGGCAGAGATGCTTAATGACTTCTTTGTTTCAGTTTTCACCAAGGAGGTTGGTGGTGATTGGACGTCTAACATAGTGAATGCCAGTGAAAATAAGATAGGATCAGAAGAGGATAAAATAGGAAAAGAACAAGTTAAAAATTACTTAGACAAGTTAGATGTCTTCAAGTCACCAGGACCTGATGAAATGAAACCTAGAATACTCAAAGAGCTGACTGAGGAGATATCTGACCCATTACCGATTATTTTTGAAAAGTCATGGAAGATGGGAGAGATTCTAGAAGACTGGAAAAAGGCAAATATAGTGCCAATCTATAAAAAGGAAAATAAGGACAACCCAGGGAATTACAGACCAGTCATAGAATATCAAAGTTGGAAGGGACCTCAGAGAACATCTAGTCCAACCCCCTGCTCAAAGCAAGACAAATCCCCAGACAGTTGTTGTTTTTTTTAAACACCTTAGTTCCCTAAATGGCCCCCTCAAGGATTGAACTTACAACCCTGGGTTTAGCAGGCCAATGCTCAAACCACTGAGCTATCCCTTCCCCCTTAACTTGAGTACCTGGAAAGATAATGGAGCAAATAATTAAGCAATCAATTTGCAAACATCTAGAAGATAATAAGGTGATAACTGTCCGTCAGCATGGATTTGTCAAAAACAAATCGTGTCAAACCAACATGATAGCTTTCTTTGACAGGGTAACATGCCTTGTGGATGGGGGGAAGCGGTAGACGTGGTATATCTTGACATTAGTAAAGCTTTTGATACTGTCTCGCATGACCTTCTCATAAACAAACTAGGGAAATGCAACCTAGATCGAACTAATATAATGTGGATGCAAAACTGGTTGGAAAACCATTCCCAGAGAATAGTTATCAGTGGTCCAGTGTCATGCTGGGAGGGCATAATGATTGGGGTCCCATAGGGATCAGTTCTGGATCAGTTCTGTTCAATATCTTCATCAATGATTTAGATAATGGCATAGAGAGTACACTTATAAAGTTTGCGGGCGATTCCAAGCTGGGAGGGATTGCAGGTGCTTTGGAGGATAGGATTAAAATTCAGAACGATCTGGAGAAACTGGAGAAATGGTCTAAAGTAAATAGGATAAAATTCAATAAGGACAAATGCAAACTACTCCATTTAGGAAGAAACAATCAGTTGCACATATACAAAATGAGAAATGATTGCCTAGGAAGGAGTACTGTGGAAAGGGACCTGGGGGTCATGGTGGACCACAAGCTAAATATGAGTCAACAGTATAATGCTATTGCAAAAAAAAAAAAAAAGCGAACATCATTCTCGGATGTACTAGCAGGAGTGCTGTAAGCAAGATACGAGAACTAATGCTTCCGCTCTACTCTGCTCTGATTAGGACTCAGCTGGAGTATTGTGTCCAGTTCTGGGTACCACATTTCAGGAAGGACATGAACAAATTGGAGAGAGCTCAGAGAAGAGCGACAAAAATGAATAAAGGTCTAGAAAACATGACCTTTGAGGGAAGATTGAAAAAAATGGATTTGTTTAGTCTGGAAAAGAGAAGACTGATAGGGGACAAAGATGGTTTAGGTTGGACATTAGGAAAAACTTCCTAACTGTCAGGGTGGATAAGCACTGGAATAAATTGCCTGGGGAAGTTGTGCTGTCTCCATTCTTGGAGATTTTTAAGAGCAGTTTAGACAAACATCTGTCAGGGATTGTCTAGATAACACTTAGTCCTGCCACCATTGCAGGGGACTGGACTAGATGGCCTCTCGAGGTCCCTTCCCGTTCCATGATTGTTAGGGTCAGATCGTTGTAGCCTTACCCATGCTGAGTAGTTTCCTACTCCATGAGTAGTCCCTTTAAAATGAGTGAGGCTGTTTGAGACGTAAGGCCTGAATGCACAAAAGCAGTCAGATGCCTAACTCCCAGTTTTGGGGCCATGATGATGCACAAGACTTCCTCTGACCCCTGTAGGCATCTAAACTCACTTAGCACCTACATTTTTGCAGTAAAAGCTCCCTATGCACCTATGTTTCTGCTTTCCAACATGTGAATTTAGAACTCCCTATGAAATTAAGAGGAGTCCAAGGCCTTTTCTAACAATGGATACAGACCCCTTTTTTGAGATCCTATTGAGGAGACTTATTTATTAAGAAAGCAGGACTCATACTTGAATACGCAACACAATACAAGAGATATGGTCAACCTTAAATGTCAAAAATGTTTCTCCTTTTCAAGCGTAGGCAAGATTGATAAGAATTTACTACCAGCCTGCAATGTGCTTGTTATAGAGGACAGCGGGATGCATAGCCCAATGCAGATAAATGGACTCAGAGGAAAAAAATGTCTTTCCTAAACATTGTCAATAAGGAACATAATTTGAAATGACAGCTGGGCTAAAAACAAATAAAACATATTATCCCTGAATATTTTATCCACAACATGCATATGTATTTCCAAATAGATTTGTGTAACAGATAAGAAAATAACGGGGAAAAATCATGCCAATCATAATTTATTAGAATCTGAAATTAATCAAATAAATTATGAGCATTAAGGTATCTACTAGCAGCCTCAACCAAGAAAAGGCTCCATTGCATTTGGTGCTGGGCACGCACATAATAAGAGAAAGCCCACACGGGGTGGAAGATGAAACCGAAGTAAAGTGACTTGCCCAGAGTCACCCAGCAGTTCAGTGGCAGAACCAGCAATGCAACCCAGGTTTCCTCGGTCTCAAGCATGACCACAATCCCCTGGATTATATTACATTTAATAAAAATTATTTGAAAATTATCTGCTGTAGATAGTGGATCCTCTACTGGCACATTTTACACATCTCCTACAGTAGAGTGAAAAGAACTAACAGAGGAATAATCAGATGGAAAATGATGATTTTCTTTATCCCACCAAGCTCTTCTTTCATACCCCCACACAACAGACACTATCTGGCATAGGCAGATCAAAGTAGGTCTTTTGACCTTTTCATCTCACCCTCTCCGCTTGACTGTGTTGGGAAAGTTAGCATGAGTGACTCCATTTTGGTTTGGGCCCGCCATTAGCTAGAAGCGAGCACATCACGTACTAGAAAATGGGGAAGGGGAGAAAGGAACATCTGGAAACAGTAAAAGGAAAGAATGCCAGCTAATTCAGACAATATGGCCTTGAGGAGGAGGAGGAGAGGGGGCTTGTGCATGAGCTCGGGGGCTTGTAACGCTAGCCAGCACGAGGAAGATGCTTAGTTAGGATAGGTGAGAGACAAATAAACGGCTTATTCATTGGCCAAACATTACGATGCACAAGGGTAGCATTCACTGCTAAAAGGTATATAATCTTTGTGTAACCGACAGTCTGGGTCCCCCTCCTGATTAGCGGGGGGGCACCACGCTCAAGTGTAATAAACTTGCTATCTCTGTAGTCGTGGACTTTTTGTTCATGTGCCTCAGCCTAGACTTGAACTGCGCGTGACCTATAGGTATAATTCACAACAACTGGATCTCATCACTAAGCTCAACACCAGGATGAAGTTCAGATTGTGCAGAGGGTGCACAAGCCCTGTGCACCACTTAACCCCTCAGAATAGATGGCCTTTTTTCTGGCCCTCTGTGCACCAAGGATAATTTCACCTGCTGCTGCACTTAGTGGGTACATATAGTTGGGCTGACATTTCATTATCCAGGAACATAAGAACATCAGAGCAGCCATAGTGAGTCATACCAGTGGTCCACATAACCCAGTATCCTGTCTCTGACCTGGCCAATGCCAGATGCTTCAGCCTGGTCTACACTAGAAAATTAGGCTGATTTAACTACGTTGGTCATGAGGGTGAAAAATCCACACCCTTAAGCAGTGTTGTTAAGTTGACTTAAGTCCCCGTGTGTACAGTGCTAGGTGGATGGAAGAATTCTTCTGTTGGCCTTGCTACAGCCTCTTGGGGAGGTGGATTACCTACGCAGATGGGAGAATCCCTTCCATTGGCATAGACAGCGTCTACGCTGAAGAACTAGAGAGGTGCAGCTGCAGTGGCACCACTGAGTGTTATAAGTGTTGACAAGCTCTTCAGAGGGAACAAAACAGGGTAATTTCAAGTGATCCATCCCCTGTCATCCAGTCCCAGCTTCTGGCAATTGGAGGTTTAGGGACACCCAGAACATGGGGTTGCATCCTGACCATCTTGGCTAATAGCCTGTGATGGACCTATCCTCCATGAACTTAGCTAATTCTTTTTTGAACCCAGTGCCCATCACAAACTCCCCTGGCAACAAGTTCCACAGGGCGACCGTATGTTGTGTGAAGAAGTACTTTCTTGTGTTTGTTTTAACCCCAATGTCTATTAATTTCATTAGGTGGGAGCCTAGTTCTTGTGTTATGCAAAAGGGTAAACACTTACCTATTTCTTTCTCCATACCCTTCATGATTTTATAGACCTCTATCATATCCCCCTCTTAGTCGCCTCTTTTCTAAAATGAAGAGTCCCATTTTTTTTAATCTCTCCTATGAAAGCTGTTCCATATCCCTAATGATTTTTGTTGAACTTCTCTGTATCTTTTCCAATTCTAATGTATTTCTCTAGATGGGGCAACCAGAATTGCTAACAGTTTTCTAGGTGTGGGCATACCATGGATTTATATAGGGGCATTATGATATTTTTTGTCTTATTATCTATCCCTTTCCTAATGGTGCCTAACATTCTGTTCACTTTTTTGACTGCTGCTGCCCATTGAGAGGATGTTTTCAGAGAACTATCCACAATAACTTCCTGATCTCTTTCTTGAGTGGTAACAGCTAATTTAGATCCCATCATTTTGTATGTGTAATTGGGGTTATGTTTTCCAGTGTGCATTATTTTGCATTTATCAACATTGAATTTAATCTGCCATTTTGTTGCTCAGTCTCCTAGTTTTCTGAGATCCTGTGATGGTGCACACTCACCTCTCATAAGCACTTCCTGTCAACTGGGTGCGATCCTGCACACATTCCTTTCCTTACTGCCCCCTGCCAGCTGTTGCCCTCAGCATGTGGGTCTTCTCTGGCTCTGCCCTTCGGCTAAGTTACACAGCCAAACACATGAATGAACCTCTTCCCGGGTGAAAGGTCCTACAGGGCCTTTCCCTGTGCCCTTGTTGGTGTCTGAAGCCCTGTCTCTGGGCTCAGTTCTCAGCCCCTTCGGGGCTAGCTTTAAGTCTGTCCCTGCCCTGGTATGGAGCAGTGCCCCCAGGTTTTTCTTTCTGGAGACTCTTCGTCTTTAGCAGTTCTCTGGAGTCCCTTTAAGTCCTGCCCTTCATTTGGGCACTCTGAAGAAGCCTTACCCCCTTCTCACGGCTTACGCCACCCTCCCAGTGGTTGGTGGGGGACCTGGGCCCACCCACTACTCTGGGTCCCAAACCAAGGACCGTACAAATAGCAGCCATGTGCTGCTTCCTTTAACTCTGCTGCTGCTGCTATTCCCTGGGCCAGTTCCCACATAGCCCGTTCCTCTTCATCCTTACCTGAGGGTTCTCTATCTGTTCCCTGCTTTAGCAGGGTCTGTTCCAGGCCTCCTTACCTGGAGAGTTTCACCATCTTCCAGTCCTTCCTTCCCTTTCTGGTCCCAGCCAGCAAATGACCTGCTCAGCCCCTGCAGCTCCTTTTAGATGAGCCTTCTGTGCTCTGATTGGCTGCTTCCCTGCAGCCTTTCTAGGCGGGCCTGGAGGACCCACCTTCACTGCTCCTTTTCAGGTGGCAGGGTGTGGTAGGACCACGAGGCCTCCAGCAGGGGGCCTCAAATGGCCTGGTATACCCCATCACAGATCCCTTTGTAACTCTTCACAGTGTGCTTTGGATTTAACTATTTTGAGTAATTTTGTATCATCTGCAAACTTTGCCACTTCACTGTTTACCCCTTTTTCCAGATGATTTATGAATATGTTGACCAGCACAGGTCCCAGTATAGATCCTTGGGGGACCCCGCCATTTACCTCTTTCCATTGTGAAAACTGTCCATCTATTTTTACCCTTTTGTTTCCTATCTTTTAAACAAATACTGATCAATGAGAGGACCTTCCCTCTTCTCCCATGACCGCTTACTTCGCTTAAGTTCCTATGGTGCGGGACCTTGCCAAAGGCTTTTCTGAAACTCCAAGTACACTGTATCGAGTGGATCACCTTGGGTGACAAAACTTCCATATTCATGTTAGGCTTCCATTCAAGAATTTTGAGGAATTGCTTCATCCACAGATCTGCTGCTCCTTCCTCTGTTAGAGGGCTCATAAAGCATGTAAAGGGATGCTACCCAATTCGATAGGGGAATGAGAGGGAAAAATGGGGTCGGTTTCCTTTGTGCTCTGGAGAAAGGTAGGAGATGCAAAATAAGGAATATTTAAATAACACCTATTTGTCATTTGTGACACACACAAGAGAAAGGATCATGGTTGAAATCCACCACTCTGCAGAGGGTCAGCTCTAAGTATAGGCGGCATCTAGGTCTGTTTAAGCAATGCTTTGAGGACTTCAGGTGGACTCAAGCGGAGCTTAGCTTTTTCCTGTCTATCTGGACAGCAGTGTCCTTCACCCTCGTTGAGTAGGAGGTGAAATCCTGACCCCTTGACATCAATGGCACAACTCTCATTCATTTCAGTGGAGCCTGGATCTCACCCTACTCATTAAAGGGGATGTGCACATAATCTTTGGAAGGAGGAAAGATTATGTGCACTCTGCCACCCAGAGTCCGCTAACCCCACTCCTCCCTAATGAAAATAAGGTGATCACTAGAAATCTCATTAATTTTCCTGACACATCCCTGAGAACCCTGAAAATGAAGGGGGAAAGAGAAAGCACCTTATAGGGCTACCTAAACATGCAGACCAACGTGCCATCACATCTGACCTCACTGGAACTAAACTAAGAAACAAATAGTATCTTTTCTAAATCCTTCTGTGACACAGGGTGTAACCGGGCTCACTACTCACCACTGTCACCTCCTCATTGCTCATCTGGGATTAGCTTGCCCCTTGTCAGACACCCCTTCCTGCAGTCGCTCGGCTCATTGTCTCAATTTCACCATCCAGGACTCAAAGTAGCCTTCACCTTTGGGACACAGCTGCTCTCTTTTCATGACTTGACCCTCCAGACAGGTCACTATAGTCTTCCCCTTCCAGAGTCTGTCAAAATCTCTCAGGATGAGAGGTCCCTCTGCCATTCAAGGCAGTGCTCATTCTACATTGATAGGCTCTGCCACATGCTGAGTGGCTGGTAGGGGAACCTGGTCCCACCCTCTGCTCCTGGTTCCAGTCCAGGGACCTTATGCTCCACAGTTATGGTCTACTTATTCCCAGACTTGGTTGCTACTTCTCTGGGTGCTGTCCTACTCCCTCCTTCTATCCTCTGGCACCTCTGGCTTTACCACCTGTCTGAGCTTCCGCTGCTCCCTGTGGCTACTTCCCCCTTTGGCTTCTTGCCGGGTCCTATAATCTGCAACCCATTCCCTCCCATCAGGGAGTGACTGCAAACTACTTTCCCTGGTGCCCCCTATATGTTCTGAGCTTCCTAGCTTTATAGAACTCTGCTTGTTCTTGCCCAGGTGAGCTTCATCCTTAATTAAGCATCACTGATCCCTGGCTCCTCTCCAGGTGTAGCCTATGCAGTTAATTGGCCCATCTAACCTATCTTAACCTCTTCAGGACTGGTGTGGCATAAACACCCCATCACACAGAGCTGGTGGGCTATTTTTCTCCCTAGCAGAACAATTGAAAAGCCAGTTAAACTTCAACTCAGTGCCTTTGTGGTATTTCCAACTACCCTCTCTAAAGAGTTCTGTCGTTTTCTCACTGAGATTTTTCTGATGTATCTGGTCTTCTATCCTAATTCCCTTTGGGGTTAAAGGTTGTTGTACCTACAGTTTGTATGTAGTCCACATTCGAGACGTGGGACTGAAATCAGAGCATATGTCTGTGAGTGGTAGGTGGAAGGTGGTAAGATAGTTAGAGATGGAGGGAGAAGCTAAGAGCTTAGTATATGGTACTGGAGAAAAATTTCACTAGGTATTAGAGGTGTATGCAGAGGGAGCAGAGGCTCCTAAGAAGATGCAGGGAGACAACCTACTGGAGCAGATGCAGGTTGCATTACTTGAGTACAGGGAGAAAATTACAAAATGTTAATGTTCATGATAGAGCGGAAAAAGGAGAAAAACCATTGAGTGAACCGCAGAGAATATTTAGCACAATGGGAAATTCAGCAGCTCTTCACTCCATCATGCTAGGCTGCAAACTGAACCTAGGCCATATCTCATGTTAGCTAGACCTGTCAATCAGTTTGCAGTTGTGATAATGCACCAGACCTGTGATGGCTCACAAATGGCCACCACTAGAATCATGGCTGCTTTAAGGTCATTCGGTCACCAAAGGGAAGGCTGTGGTATGAACACCCAGATGCAGAGGACCCAGTCCTCATGTATAGCACAAGAGGCAGTGGTGCAATGCAAGTGGTTCTATACCCACTGTACACCCCCTCTCCAATCCTTGTGTGGGCAGTGAGGCTGGCTCAGCTCCTGGTATAGGTTAGATCAGACTCAGAACACTTGCCTTCCCCTTCTTCCTCCCACATGGGCATGTCTCCAACATGCCCCATATGTTGGGGAGCTGGGGCTGGAGGTGTAGGGTTGGAGTCTCCTCAAGGGTGACGACCCATCCTGAATTGGGTGGGACAGTCCCGAAATGCACAGTTCAATTCCTGGTCCTGGGCTGAATGACTCCGGGACAGCATTTGTCCTGGACTACCTGTCGTGTTGATCCACACACCTGCCCAAGGCTTGGGGTAGTGCTAGACTCGTCCTGGGGAGGGGGGCTGATGTAGGTCTTAGCCCACCCCACCCCCCTTGCCACTAGGTCCCACCTCCTGCTCCTCCTCTTTCCAAGAGGCCCACTCCCTGGCCGGACCAGAAGCTGGAGCCGGGCAGTACAGCCCAGGGACCCTGGGCTGCTGTGGGGAGCCCCAGACACTCAAACTGCCTTCGGTGGACATGGGCCGGGGACTGCTTGAGCACCCAGGCCCCCTGCCCAGGGCAGGTGGAGGGTCTGGGGCAACCCAGGCTCCAGATGTTTTCAAGTCATTAGGGTCTGATTAAGTACATCCTAGAATACTTGAGGAGCTCACTGAGGAGATATTTGAGGCATTAGCAATTATCTTCAAAAATTATCTAACATCATGGAAGACGGAAGAGATTTCAGAGGACAGGAAAAGGGCAAATATAATGCCCATCTATAAAAAGGGAAATAAGGACAACCCAGGGAATTACATACCAGTCAGCTTAATTTCAGTACCGGGAAAGATAATGGAGCAAATAATTAAGCAACCAATTTGCAGACACCTAGAAGATAATAAGGTGATAAGTAACATTCAGCATGGATTTGTCAAGAACAAATTGTGTCTAACTAACCCAATAGCTTTCTTTGACAGGGTGACAAGCCTTTGTGGATAGGAGGGAAGCAGTAGACGTGGTATATCTTGACTTTAGTAAGGCTTTTGATACTGTGTCACATGACTCTCTCATAAACAAATTAGGGAAATACAACCTAGATGGAGCTACTATAAGGTGGGTGCATAACTAGTTAGAAAACCATTTCCAGAGAGTAGTTATCAGTGGTTCACAGTCATGCTGGAAGGGCATAACAAGTGGGGTCCCACCGGGATCAGTTCGGGGTCCGGTTCACTGTTCAATATCTTCATTAACGATTTAGATAATGGCATACAGAGTACACTTATAAAGTTTGCAGATGATACCAAGCTGGGAGTGGTTGCAAGTGCTTTGGAGGATAGGATTAAAATTCAAAATGATCTGGACAATCTGGAGAAATGGTCTGCAGTTAATAGGATGAAATTCAGTAAGAACAAATGCAAAGTACTCCATTTAGCAAGGAACAATCAATTGCACACACACAAAATGGGAAATGACTGCCTAGGAAGGAGTACTGCGGAAAAGTATCTGGGGGTCATAGTGGACCACAAGTTAAATATGAGTCAACAGTGTAACACCGTTTCAAAAAAAGCAAACATCATTCTGGGATACATTAGCAGGAGTGTTGTAAACAAGACACAAGAAGTAAATCTTCTGCTCTACTCCAAACTGATTTGGCCTCAACTGGAGTATTGTGTTCAGTTCTGGGTGCCACATTTCAGGAAAGATGTGGACAAATTGGAGAAAATCCAGAGAAGAGGAACAAAAATGATTAAAGGTCTAGAAAACATGACCTATGAGGGAAGATTGAAACCATTGGGTTTGTTTAGTCTAGAGAAGAGAAGACTGTGAGGGGACATGATAACAGTTTTCAAGTACATAACAGGTTATTACAAATAGCAGGGAGAAAAATTGCTCTCTTTAACCTCTGAGATAGGAAAGAAGCAACGGGCTTAAATTGCAGCAAGGGTGGTTTAAGTTGGACATAGGAAAAACTTCATAACTGTCAGGGTGGTTAAGCGCTGGAATAAATTGCCCAGGGAGGTTGTGGAATCTGCGTTATTGGAGATTTTTAAGAGCAGATTAGACAAACATCTGTCAGGAATGGTCTAGATGAGTGCAGGGGAGAGGACTAGAAGACCTCTTGAGGTCCCTTCCAGTCCTATGATTCTATGGTTCTATGATTCTTACCATGGGCCAGTTCCGGCTTCCAACCTGACAATGGGGCGGGGCCTGGTGGAGAAGAGGAGGAGCAGGGAGTGGGTGCTTGAGGGAAGATGAGAGGCAGGGACAGGACTACGGAGGGAGCGGGACGCCTGCTTGTGTCCCAGTTTTGGCTTTGAAAAGGTGGTCATCCTAGTCTCCTCACCTAACTAATGAGGCTGTTTTATGGCTCCTTTCTGGAGCCAGAATGTCACAAAGGGGGTGTATTGTGGGCAAGGATTGCTCCGTAGAAGGAGCTAAAAAAAGAATAAATATATTTGTAAATTCTGCTGTTGGCAAATGGCACTGGAGGCCCTGATACACATGGCTCAGTGCTCTAAGTGGTTGCATAATAACGCCAGCAGGGAACTTGCAAGTAGCTAGTATCAGTGCCAGCGGTGGTGACCATGCCAGCACGGTCTAAGAGCAGCTAATTTTCCTCCCCTTCAGTGTCATATTGAATCCGAGGGCCTCATTTCATTTTCTTTATGCTTTATTTCAAAGCTAAATGGGCTGTACACATTAGTGGTCTTAATCCTTCATGGAGCTAGTGCAAATTGACATTTTTCACATCCCAGGGTGAGACAAAGATTAATTAAAAGCCTCACGCTGCCCTATTATCCTCCTTCCTGATTTTTTTTGCCTGTTCCCATGAATTTTAGGCAATATAAAAACAAGGCTATTTCCAAATGTGAATAAATCCCCATGTCAGACTCCTGAACAGGAGACACACACATGTCTTTAAGGCACATGTCCAAATGCCTGGAGCAGCAAGACTAGGAGAGTTCATGAAAGGGCCAATTCTCTGGTGATTCCCCATCCAGTGTCGCAGACTCTGGATAAAATACATATAAGCATCCAAGCTTCTAACTGCTCATCCACACCTTTTAAGGCCTCCCCATCACTAGCTTGTACCTTCTGAGATTTAGAGATTAGGCATTAATTTCCAGGCTGTGATAGGCCCCATGCAGGAGAGCAGTGCACAACAGGTGACACAATGGCAGTCTAGCCAGGGCTTTCCCCCCTCCGGTCTCCCATGGAGGTTGGAAGGGTTAGGGAGGAGCAGGGGCGGCTCTATGTATTTTGCCGCCCCAAGCACGGCAGTCAGGCGGCTTTCGGTGATATGCCTGCGGGAGGTCCGCCGGTCCCGCGCCTTCGACGTACCCGCCGCCGAATTGCCGCCGAATCCATGGGACCGGCGGACCTCCCGCAGGCATGCCACCGAAGGCAGCCTGACTGCCGCCCTCACAGCAACCGGTATGCCGCCCCCCGTGGCTTGCCGCCCCAGGCACGCGCTTGCTGCGCTGGTGCCTGGAGCCACCCCTGGGGAGGAGACACATCAATTATCCTGCCACACCTCCCTCTGCAAAGTGGAACAGAGTTAGAGGGTAATACTCTGCAGGGAGAGAAAAAGGGTTGAGCATGTTGCACCCGTCTAAGACGCAGCTTCATATCATCCCCAGTGTGGGCCACAGCTTCAGCACAGAAAAATACAGGCTTCCAATGCTGTTTGTAAGATGCAATTGTTCTTATTATGAATCAGCTGATAAAGAAACACTCAAATTGAAACCAGCTTGAGAACCCAAATTCTGGATCCAAACACCTTCAAAGCTTGGGAGTGTTTGAAATTCCACCTTAAATCCTAGGGCACGTCTTCACTACCCGCCGATCCGGCGGGTAGCAATCGGTCTATCGGGGATCGACTTACCGCGTCTAGTGAAGACGCGATAAAATCGATCCCTGATGGCTCTACCGTCGACTCCGGAAATCCACCGCGGCAAGAGGTGGTAGCGGAGTCGACGGCGGCGCGGTAGCGGTCGACTTGCCGCCATCCTCACAGCCAAGTAAGTCGACCTAAAATACGCCACTTCAGCTACGCTATTCACGTAGCTGAAGTTGCGTATCTTAGGTCGACCCCCCGCTGTAGTGTAGACCTAGCCCTAGTTAGAATTTTGTACATGGCCCCTTTCTTTATAAGGAACCAAACTAATCATTGCTAAACAATGGGGTGTTGGAATCTCGATCCGGATCTAAATGTGTTGGCTTGATTCCTTCTCTCCTGGTTAATAGAAATTACAAATACAAATAGGTTAATAGAAATTACAAACCTGCATTCGGTTGTGAAAATCAATGGGCAACTTAAAAACATTATCACATTTAAAAAACATGGGTAAGCAATGAGAGATGGGTCCAGATAATCATTTTTTCTTTAATTCTTTCTGTCCTACCATATTTGGCTTTTGCTCGCATGAGTGGCCTGTCATCTCGGAGTGTTACTACATTGTGAAGTTATTAAAAAGCTAGAAATATTATAATTAGTTTAGAACAGAGAATGGAAGATGTAATTTTGATCACACACATATTTCTCTTGTTGTAAAACTATGTGCCGAACTAGATGGAATAATATAATTATCCCAGATTTGCAGCCATGTAATTATCCTCTCTTGACGAAAGTCAATTTTATACATCAATTTGTAGCATTTGAAAAAGTGTTTTAAAACAAATTGTTTTATTAAAAAAATTCACCACAATAAGAAAGTCACGACTGAGGCAGAGAAAGTGAACTGAATAGTTTTTTTGTTTTCTCTCTCATCTATTTTCTCTTCCTCTGTGTCCCACAAAGCATAAAATTCACCCCTGGGAATTATTCTTTACTCTTCAGGTTCCTATAGCACCCTCATTACCATGGTACTGAAGCGCCTCCCAGAAGTGTATTAAGAAGTGTGCCAAGACTATTACAGGGTTCAAAAAAGAACTAGATAAGTTCATGGAGGATAGGTCCATCAATGGCTATTATCCAGGATGAGCAGGGATGATGTCCCTTGCCTCTGTTTGCCAGAAGCTGGGAATGGGCGACAGAGGATGGATCACTTGATGATTACCTGTTCTGTTCATTCCCTCTGGGGCACCTGGCATTGGCCACTGTCGGAAGACAGGATTCTGAGCTAGATGGACCTTTGGTCTGTCTCAGTATGGTGGTTCTTATGTTCTGATGTTTATGCTCTTAAGCAAAGTAATTAGTGTTTGCAACGTGTGATTCTGCCCCATTTTCTCTCCAGTGAAACATCATATGAGGGTATTTGTTTGTTAATTTATTTACGTTATGTCTGCTGTGTATGAGTGTTTAATACTGAAGGCAAGGTCAAAGATGGGAGGAGAGGTACATATGCTGGAGGGTAGGGATAGGATTCAGAGTGACTGTAGGGGTCCCTTGCTCTCCCGCTCAGAGGGAGGTCACTCCGACTGGCCCAGTCTGGCAGGGTAGCCGGGGGCCCACAATAGGGCTGGGCGATCAACTGTCGCTACCAGGCTTCGGCCTCGGCTGGGGTAGCTCAAGTGGTCAGCCCCTCAACACAGTCTATCAGGGGTGGCTACGGCCTGGGCGGGGCCCAAGCAGCCCACAATCAACCAGTCTTCAAGGGCGGGCCCTGGCCTGGGAGGAACCCAGGCATCCAGCAAGCAAATAGTCTTTAGAGGGGTGGCTTTAGCCTGAGTAGAGCTCAGGCAGCCAGCAAACAAACAGTCTTTACAGGTGAGTGATAAGGGAGCTCCTGTCCTGGGCTAGAGCGTCCTTGCACCGTGTAGGGGGTCAGCCACCCGGGGTGGGGTGGCAGGGGGATGCGGGCCCACCCTACTCCACCCTGTCCCAGCCCAGGGCCCTGGCAGGGGCAGGATTGTCTGCCCCTGCGTCGGTGGGGATCCAGCCGCAACACGCCGACTGAGCCACGCTGGGCTCTGCAGCCGGCTGCTCCGGGGCTGCCCCTGGGCTACTTTCTGCCTCTCCGGGGTTTGGTACCTGCAGCGTCTTCCGGCTCCTCTGGGTAAACTGCAGTGGGTACTCTGGACCAGTCCTCATCCACACCTGGGGATCTGGAACAGCCAGGCGCAGGTTCCTCTCGGGACCCTTGGAGAACAGGCCAAGCATCCTCCTCCATTGCAGGCTCTCCCACAACTGTGCTGCAGGGCCAGCCTTTTATACTTTCGGCAACGCCCCGGTCCTTCTGGCGAGGGGGGTGAGGTGATCTAGGCTCTGCCCTCCAAGGGACATGTAGGGGTCCCTCGTTCTCCCGCTCGGAGGGAGGCCACTCAGCCTCACTACAGTGACTTAGACAAATTGGAGGATTGGGCCAAAAGAAATCTGATGAGGTTCAACAAGGACAAGTGCAGAATCTTGCACTTAGGACAGAAGAATCCCATGCACTGCTATAGATTAGGGACCGAATGGCTAAGCAGCAGTTTGGCAGACAAGGACCTGGGGATTACAGTGGACAAGAAGCTGGATATGGATTCAACAGTTTGCCCTTGTTGCCAAGAAGGCTAGCGGCATATTGGGCTGCATTAGTAGGAGCATCACCAGCAGATCGAGGGAAGTGATTATTCGGCACTGGTGAGGCCACATCTGGAGTATTGCATCCAGTTTGCCCCCCCCCCCCCCAGGATGTGGACAAATTGGAGAGTCCAGTGGAAGGCAGTGAAAATTATTAGGGGGTTGGGGCACATGACTTATGAGGAGATGCTGAGGGAACTGGGCTTATTTAGTCTGCAGAAGAGAAGAGTGAAGGAGGGATTTGATAGCAGCCTTCAACTACCTGAAGGGGGGGTTCCAAAGAGGATGGATCTAGGTTGTTCTCAGTGGTGGCAGATGACAGAACAAGAAGCAATGTTTCAAGTTGCAGTGGGGGAGGTCTAGGTTGGATATTAGGAAACACTATTACACTAGCAGGGTGGTGAAGCACTGGAATGGGTTACCTAGGGAGGTGGTGGAATCTCCATCCTTAAAGGTTTTTAAAGACTGGCTTGACAAAGCCCTGTCTGGGATGACTTAGTTGGTGTTGGTCCTGCTTTGAGCAGGGGGTTGGACTAGATGACCTCCTGGGGTCTCTTCCAACCCTAACCTTCTATGAGTCTATTAAATTGTGCACCTTGCATCTGGGATGGAAAGTGGTGATGTTTGAGGGGGTTATGAGGTCCTGTGGGCCTTTGTTCCACAACCCTGGACCAGCTGTCTGAGAAACTTACATCCTACTTAAGCTTTTGAATGCTCAGGGAGCAAACACCATTGCCATGACTGTTCGGAGGTCCAGCTGCAGGTTTATGAGAGACTTAATTGGTGTATTGGTATTGTGCTGAACCTGTGTTTAGAATTTCACCCAGGGATTAACTAGAAATAATAGGGACCACTGAAAAAAGTGTTCTTTTCCCATGCATCATAGTAAAACTCTTCAGGAGATTAGGAGTAAGCTGGGAGCATGGGTGATTGCAACTTTGTGGCATTGTAAATTTACCCATATGGTATTTTTCAATGTTTTAGATCTTCTAGCACAAAACTGCCTCCTAAAATGCCACCCCCCTTTCTCAACAGGTGGGGGAACTTGATGGGGCCAGCCGTGAAAGGGGACAGTCCTAGCAGCAAAGGAGGCAGGCACTTGCTGAGGAACACCAGGTAGCTCCTCCCCACTTGGAATCTCTGGCACCCATTGGCCAGCTGGGGAGGAGGAGGGCTGATTGGCCAGCATTCCCCAGCTCCCAGGATTTAACCTGGAATGGGAGCCATGTGGCAACTCTTTCAGTTCCATTCCAGCAGCCCCACCCTGAAGTAGGAACAAGAATCTGACCTGACAGATCACCTGTGTAGGGATCGAGAAAGAATATTTTCTGCCATGCGCCCATTGGCAGAGGACCAGGGAGCTTTTCTCCTTCCTTGCCGCACCTTCAGACCTCAATGGCTTAAGTAGGAAGGTGTTTGGTACCTAACTAAGATCTCTGGTGGAATTATTAATTCATCCCTACTTGCAGCCAGTTTACAGGGCTGTTAAATAGATCAAATGAACAGTTCCCAGAGGCAGAAGACCTGGGTTTTTAGTGATGGATCATGGGCTCATGGGATATGTTCAGACCTTTTGACTTTCATGAGCCAGGGTCAGAACTTGTGGCATTCTTGGGCCGAGGTCCTTACCCTTCTGCACCTTCTGACCCCCTTGCAGGGAGGGTGGCTGTAGGGTTGAGAAGAGTGAGTTGGGACCTTAGGGATAGGCTGAGGAGAGCCTACTCTGAGTTACCGGTTATATAGTAGGATCCCTGCAACCCTGCACTGGAACCAGCTAAATGCCTGGTATAGGAAAGTATGGGTGATTGGCAAGAAGCACCTCTCCCCAGTGCAGAGGTGACGCATCAGGGAGCATGACCCCACACGTCCTCCCAGATTTGCTGCTTGGCTTGTACTGAGCATGCCCACACTGATTAAACATGCTCAGTAACATCCGCTGAAGCCGCTGCCCTCACTCTGTCCCCTCCCCGCCATCGGCAGGTACGAGTCGTCTCTGCCTCAGTGTTAATGCTTAATAAAAGTTGTGGCCTGCCACTTAAAATCCATCCATGAGTCTGTCCTCATTTTGCTATTGTGTCCAGAGCAAATCCCCAGTTCCCCTGACCTGCCATCTGATCTTCTTGGAGAGAGGGCCTGACATGTAGTGCACACCCTCCAGTGTTTAAACTAATAATCCCTTTGAAGCTAGTTTCAAGCCACTGTAGGATTTACCTGTCCATGTAAATTTTAGGGCTGAGTATAAAGAACAGAAGAGCAATATCATTTGGGTGCTGCTGCTGTGAATAAAGATGGCATGGCCAAGAACAACATGGGTAACATTAAAAGTATCACTATTAATCAGCTGATCTGCCTGTTAATAACTGCAAGTCACTTGTGAACTGTATAATCTAAGCAAATATTAAAGCAGGAATGTGAATTTAGCTAATGCCTTCATTCTACACATCATCATCTTAGACACAGTCACCCTTTGGTCCTTGAATGTCTTTTACATCTAAGTGCTGAAACTCTCCGTATATGGATTATTTTAATAACTACAAGACAAGGGAAGCCTTTCGGGCAATACTGAGCTTCTGTTTTCAGTTATTCCTTGCTTAGCTTTGGGAATGTGTATATACTTCACTAAAATAAACAAGATATGTTACAATATCACAGTTGTGCTGGGTAAGGCAGTGTGCTCTAGTGGGTAAGATTCTGGACTAGGGGACAGGGAAGTAAATTTTGTTCCCAACTCTGCCACTGATCTGTCGTGTGACTGGGCAAGTCACTTCATCACTCTGGGGCTCTTTTTCCCTTCTCACTCTTTGCCTCTCTTGTGTATTAAATTTGTGAACTCTTCAAGGTCGTGCCAACCTTTCATTGTGTGTAAATTACTTAAGAACTAAAGTGAAAATATTCCCAAAGCTAAGGGTGCACACCCTCTTAACTCCACCCCCTTATGAATAGATCTTAAAATACAACTTTTAACTATGCGATCACAAGCGATTTCTCAACTACAGCAGTATAATATCAGGTATGTTTTTTTGCAGCTTTAGATAAATGTGCAGTATTTTGTATTGCACTTTTAAAAATTCTTGCATTTTTTTAATTATTTTCATTGTCCCAGTGGTCCAATGTATCTTGGAGGGAAATTCCCCTCCCAACAGGAGAGAGCCAGCATGGGGGGAAAGGAAAGGAGCGATGCCTCATCTATGGTCCCCTGTGGGACTTCAGTGAGGCATTGACCTTTGGCTGGCCCTCTGCTAGGAAGTGAATGTCACCCTTTGAGTTTTTAAATGATAATCTCTCTTTGACGCATCTCACAGCCTTCCATAACTGTAGCAGTCACGGTCACTTCTGCTACAGTGAAGAGAAATAACAACATCAGGGACAGCTACATTTTGCCCAACATTGCCCAAGATCTGGCCACTGCGGTCGCCGCTCTCCAAATTTTAGTGCCCTAGGCGACCGCCTAGGTCGCCTAATGGATTGCGCCGGCCCTGCTACTAGATTAGAGATGCAGAAATGGTGTTAGCCCAGCATTGTGAATCTTCACTTGTGGGATTTACTGAGTCATGTTCAAATACTTGTAAATCTAAACAATTCTGAAAATGTAACTTACAAACAGTCTTGGACAAGTAGATTTTGGACACTTACTAGGGAACTATAGACTGGAATATATTACTCTTTATAGAGCGACTTTTCCTACATCAGCAGATAAAAATTCTAGCCCAAATCTATCCTTCTGGTATCCTCACTGATTTCAGTGGTGTTACCTCTGAGATGAATTTAGCCAATTGCCTGAGGGCAGAGAGTTACTAATCCATTGCATTTGATAAAAGTCATCCCTACAGGAGAATTACTCTGGTTATGGGAAAGTTCAGATTTACAAGCATTTGATCATGAGGCAGTAAATATGACAAAATAGATTTTCTGAGAGACGTTATGATAGATCAATGCTGAAAAAAGTGTTTTCTTTATAGATGCCAAAAATGTTCATCTACAGATTTTATTAAAACTATCTAGCTGAAAACAAATAAGGTGACATAGTCTTAGTGGATTTCACAACTACATTTTTCTGGAAGACTGAAGTAGTTAAGAGGATTAGAATATACATAATGTTATTGGCTTCTGACAAATCCTAAACTTCAGAATTCACTAGGGTGGATTTTCATGTAGAAGCGCTACTAATTTAGGAGCCTTAATCCTATATAAATTCTATTAATCTGATTAAAGCTATGGCCATCCTAATGATCAATCAGCACAGCACATATAATTATTGTATACATGGGAGGGACGTACAGGGCTCCACTAAGCCTCCATAACTGAGGAATGAATCTGGACAGGGCATCTGTTTTCTGTGCTGCAGCCGGGAGCAAAGGTGGGAACAGTGCAGCAGAAGGACGGAGTGGTAACTACACAGTCCACCTCTGATGTCTACAGGAGACTCTCTGTGGGGATAGCATGCAGGTGAAGTCCTGCAGAGTTGGTGGGAGAAGTGGCCTGCTCCACTTTGCCTGGCATGCTGCCTTCCAAATTGAGCAGATTTGCACTTGGAAATTTGCATGGGAGTGGAAGCCGTTTGGAAGAGCATTAACTAACCCTGCAGCCCCCGCCCCTCAGGAGGAAGGCCACAGGCAATAGACAGAGCCAATAAGAATAAGGCAGTTAGAGAAAGTCAGTCCAAAGAAAACAAAGGGAAAGAGTTAATGCTCTTCTGAGGGGAGGAGTTATGCAAAAAAAACCCAAACCCTAAACACTATTGAAAATAATTTGTTCTGGATTTTCCTTAGGGACAATAGCCCTGGATAGCTTGTTTGTATATTTAGTTCTGCATTTTCCGTAATAGATGAAATACAGAGCGTTTCCAAGTCCAATCAGAAGTTATTCTGGGGTTGTGAACTATGTTTTATGCCCTTGTTTTTAGTGGTGCTCTGTATTAGGTGTTTCCCTATGTGCTCTGCAATTTCTGCTTTTCATAACATGCTTTTGGTGTGTTTGCAATAATAAGTATTAGTGGTGACTGTTATTTTTTCTTAGCTCTGGTGTAGATTGTAAATCATTTCACTGAAACCGAGGTGTGCTTACTCCTTAGCTGTTAGTAAGACTAGTTATACAGCCACCCACCGCCACTGACACTAGTTAGTACCCTTGTGGCCTCAACAGAGGCCAAAGCATAACTGGATACCTGAAGGTGATCTCTTGGGATCAGGATGGGACACTTGGGCAGGGCAGCGTGGAAAAGCCTGCATGAAGCTGTCTGCAGTGAGTACCAACCTTGGGGCAAATTGTTAGGAAGCAAGGCACAAACCCCAAGTTGGTGGTGAGTTCTATATTGAGATTTCACCAACCAGTTACCAAGTGTAAACTCCTCACGCACTATAGCAGCCTTAATGTGGAATGGCAGATAGGTAGATTGGAGTACCCCAGGGGACTATCTTGCCATCCAGGTGAGCATACCTTTGTGATAGATGGTCTCTTACACCAAGAATCACAGCAATATTCAGGTTACTCCCAGTCCCGAAGGACCAATCACTTACATCTGGCCAATTGCACCTTAGATCTTACACCAAAGAACTTTTGTAGCCAGTCCTATAATAAGCCATATAAAGATTTATTATGCAGGAAAAGCAAACAAGAGAGTTATTTATAAGGTGAGGGTAGGTAAACATATATGCACAAATGAGTTACAGTCTTAAGATTCAATAATAATTAATAGTAGCTACTATAATAAGCAAGCTCTAACTGTCCTTTAGGGCTCACCCAAGCTAAGCACTGGAGATCTATTGCTTATACCTAGTAAACCTTGTCCTCCAGAATCCAAGCAGTGTAGAGATAATCAGTTCCTTCTGCTTGGGGTTTTTATCTCCCTCCTGCCATGTATTCCAAGCTGCAAACTCAGGTGATGGGAGGAATCCACTGGCATGACTCATTTTCATGGAGAGGGGAGAGCAGAACAACAAAGTCTTTTGTCCTCTTTAATGTTCCACAATAGTTCATCTGGTGCCAACGGGCCTTTCCTGTTGCTGATCAGCACTTCACACTAGTTAATGTCTCTCTCCTGTCTGGTAATTTACATAGTCACAAAGGCTTACAATATAACCGCTCAAATATTACCTTACAATATGGGATACAGATGTTATAAGTGACATTAATGCACGCAGCAACTCACAAGCCTGCAATAAAGTCTAAACACTGAACACATTCTTATAATTCTAATACCCATTTTAACCATACCAACACACAAGTGAGCCAGACAGATCCCAGCTGTGTATTTGTCAGGGTTCCATTGAAGCATGGGGACCTTGGCATGAGCTGGCACGGCCCCTATTCTTATACTTGCTCTAGGGATAGACAAAGAAGTTAATTACCTGGGCTGAGCATGTGGCACTAAATATACACAAACAAATAAAGGACGCCAAACTACTGTCACTGATATCTGCTGGCAAATGTCTTAATAACTATGTTGTGTTTTAAGGTGCAAATAAATCCAACCCCCACCTCTGCTGCTAGGGGGAGTCCTCATGCTGCGGAACTGATGTGATTCTGCTGCACAAATGATTGCTGGATGTGGGGAAAATTGCTGTGTATCCTGAAAGCCCTGCTCCATGCCAGCCCCTCTGCAATAGCACATACGGTACAGGGTGGATAGGACATGGGTGGGCCAAGGGCTCTGTTGCTTCACAACTCTTCCTGTCCTTAGCCTCTGTGGTGGTACAGGGCTATTTAAGTGTCTGCAGAACATATTCTAGAAAGTAAAAACCGGCATTCACATTGCATTTTTGTAGCTGGCATTGCAAGGGATTTACGTGCCATATTTGCTAAACATTCATATGCCCCATGATGCTTCGGCCACCATTCCAAAGGACATACTTCCAGGCTGATGACACTTGTTAAAAAAATAATGTGTTCATTGAATTTGTGACTAAACTCCTCGGGGGAGAAGTGTATGTCCCCTGCTCTGTGTTTTACCTGCATTCCGCCATATATTTCATGTTATAAAAGTCCCGGATGGTGATGCAGCACATGTTGTTCATATTAAGAACACTTTCACTGCAAATTTGACAAAACGCATAAAAGGTACCAATATAAGATTTCTAAATATACAGGTTTAAAAATCTGAAGTGCCTTCCAAAATCTGAGAGAGATGAGATGTGGACCAGGCTGTCAGAAGTCTTAAAAGAGCAACACTACAATGAAGAAACTACAGAACCCGAACCACCAAAGAAGAAAACCAAACCTTCTGTTGGTGTAGGGTGCCAACTTTCTACTTGCACAAAACCAAACACTCTTGCACCACCCCCACCCCTCCGCTGAGGCCCCGCTCACGTCCCACCCCTTATCCGAGGCCTCGCCACCGCTCACTCCATCCCCCCTCCCTCTGTCACTCACTCTCCCCACCCTCACTCACTTACTCATTTTCACAGGGCTGGCTAAGGGGACTGGGGTGTGGGAGCAGTTGAGGGCTCTGGCTGCGGGTGTGGGCTGCAGGGTGGAGCCAGAAATTAGGAGTTCAGAGGTGGGAGGAGGTTCCAGGCTGAGGCAGTAGTTTGGGATGCGAGACGGGGGTGAGGGCTCCAGCTGAGGGTGTGGGCTCTGGGGTGGGGTCAGGGATGAGGGGTTTAGGATGAAGGAGGGTGCTCTGGGTTGGGACCATGGGGTTTGGAGGGCAGGAGGGGGATCAGGGCTGGGGCAGAGGGTTTGTGTGCGGGGGGAGAGGGGAGGGCTACAGCTGGGGGTGCGGGCTCTGTGGTGGGGCTGGGGATGAGGGGCTTGGGGTGCATGGGGGTGCTCCAGGCTGGGATTGAGGGGTTCGGAGGGCAGGAGGGGGTTCAGGGCTGGGACAGGGGATTGGTGCTTGGGGGGAGGGATCCGGTTGGGAGGTTCAGGCTCTGGGGTGGGGCTGGGGATGAGGGGTTTGGGGTGCAGGAGGGTGCTCTGGACTGGGATAGAGAGGCACAGAGGGTGGGAAGGGGATCATGCCTGGGGCAGGGGATTGGGGAGCGGGGGTGGTCTCAGGGGTTCAGGCTCCAGGTGATGTTTACCTCAAGCAGCTCCCGGAAGCAGCAGCATGTCCCCCCTCCGGTTCCTACATGGAGGTGCGACCAGATGGCTCTGTGCGCTGCCCCATCCACAGGTGCCGACCCCGCAGCTCCCATTGGCCGCAGTTCCCAGCCAATGGGAGCTGCAAGGCCGGCACTTGGAGTAGGGGCAGTGGTTGGAACCCCCTGGCTGACCCTACGCATAGGAGCCGGAGGGGGGACATGTCGGCTGCTTCCCGGGGACTGCACAGCGCGGAGGCTAACAGGGAGCCTGCCAGCCCTGCTGCACGGTGCCACCAATGCCACCAGTCAACGGCCCAGTCAGCAGTGCTGATCGGAGCTGCCAGGATCCTTTTTCGACTGGGTGTTCTGTTTGAAAACCGGATATCTGGTCACCCTGTGTTGGTGGCATCTGCCTCAGATGATGAAAATGAAAGTGTGTCAGGATGCATTGCCTTCGATTGTTAACGAGCAGAACCCATCATCAGCGTGGTTTCTTGTGTGAGCCTTCTGCACACAATTGTAACACTACTCACGCCAAGCACAGGTCTGGATTTGGGCCTAAAATCTTTCTCTCTATTACTCAATAGGTCTATTAATTGTGAAGTTTGTAGATCATTTTTATACGTACTGTTGCTTGGATTTCTGAAGGAACATATTCTACTTCTGATGGATGGTCATCTAATTTTATCTTTTCCCTGCATCCTGAAGTCGCTTGAGTGGTGTACTTTGTTTAAATGCCATCACTGATTACAATTCAGGAAGATATGCACTGCATGAAGACCTGCTCATATCAGTGCTTGAAGAATTAATTATGCTGGTAATGCCCATGATTAGAAGCAGATTTAGTAGTATTGAGGTCTTTTGCTAAGGCTATGCAGTAGTTTAAAGTGTGCAAAAGTTACCATAAAATGCATAGTGTTTGTGCTGGTTTTGCCCAATTGTTTGCATAAAAAAAATCTGAAAAAGGTGAAGCATTTTGTTTCTACATTTTCAAATGAAATGTTTCAATTTTTTATTCAAAATTTCCTTCAATTTTATTTCTATACAATTGCAAAAACAAACAAACAAACAAAAAAAACCCAACAACTTAAAAATGCTTTACATTTACAAAGCATATCATTTTGGGTCAAACGAAACATTTAATTCAACCCTATATATGTGTGTGTGTGTGTAAATATATATATACTTTTCTATTCACCCCAAAATCCTAAAGTTTTCATTTTCAGTTTGATCCTAAACAATTCTCCCCTCCCCCAATTTCTCAGACTTGCCAGCGAACCAAAAAATCAGTTATTTGCACTGCTCTCCTTATGCATGACATTCTGATACTGTTACTCGCGTTCAGTGGTATCTTACAACAAAAGTAGCCCAACTGATTTCAGCTGGGGTACGTGTGGAATAAGGTGCTACTTAGGCGCCGTCTACACTCGGAGCCAGGGGTGTGGTCCCCACCTCTCGTAGACATAGTAGTGCTAGCTCTCATCGTGCGTAGCCTCACTAGCACAGGCAGTGGCAGCAGAAGCAGAGATTACACACCTGCCTGGACCCTGTGGGCATGTTCTTGTCACGCCTAACCCATGCCACCACTCATCGCTACTATTTTTAGCACACTAGCTTCACAAGAGTTAGCGTGAACATGTCTATGCGAGCTGCGAATCACACCCTCAGCTCCAAGTATAGACATAGTCTTAGGCCTGGTCTACACTAACCCCCCAAGTCGAAGTAAGGTACGCAACTTCAGCTACGTGAATAACGTAGCTGAAGTCGACATACCTTACTTCGAACTTACCGCGGTTCAGACGCGGTCCACACGGGGCAGGCAGGCTCCCCCGTCGACTCCGCGGTACTCCTCTCGTTGAGATGGAGTACCGCAGTCGACGGCGAGCACTTCCTGGTTCGATTTATCGCGTCCAGACCAGACGCGATAAATCGAACCCGGAAGTTCGATCCCCAGCCGCCGAACTAGCGGCTAAGTATAGACCATCCCTTAGTGACAGTAAGGGAATTGGAATCTGACCCTTAGTGAATTTCATTACTTCTGAAACTTGGTGGCATTTTGCTCTTTTTTGTGTTAGATAATAGTACGGTGCTTTACTATCATAGCTTAATGTCATCAGCATTTCACTTATGCATAGTACAGCTGCCAGAGCCTTTTAAGAAGGAGCTGTAAAATTTCCATGCCTAATCAGTCCTTGACCTCTCTGCTCACACTGCCATCAGTGATGCTAATTAACACCACTCACTGTGGTGGGTTTTGCAATAGGTACCCTGTTAAAAGTGTTCTTAATGGGTCATCATTTTCCAAGACTTAAAACCATCCAACTTTGTACTGGACCTTGATTTTAAATGACCATCTGAACACTCATTTGCTCTTCTCTGGTACCACTGGGATCAGATCCTGGTAGTACAACTCCATTATAATTGTTTATAATAATAATCATGTCACTTTCATGTAATTAGAACCCTCCAATTTGATTTTTATAATGAGCCACAAAGAAGGCAATTTGGCTGCGCATCACTGCCTCAGCTCCCTGCTTGGCTGTATATTATTTCAATATCATGGTGAAGAAAATCCTCTATGCCGCTGCAATCGGCTACCATCAGCTGCCAGCCTTTTATTCCCCATCAGTCTTCATTTTTTATTTTCCAGTAAAGCAAAATTATAAAGTGGTGTCTCCCCGCGACCACATCCACATGCAGTTGTTGTAAAGATACAGCATCATAAGAAATATAGGAAACATAAGAATGGCCATACTGGGTCAGACCAATGGTCCATCTAGCCCAGTATCCTGTCTTCCAACAGTAGCCAATGCCAGATGCTTCAGAATGTATAAACAGAACAGGGCAATTATCGAATGGTCCATCGCCTGTTATCCAGGTCCAGCATCTGGCAGTCAGAGTCTTAGCCATCTTGGCTAACAGCCATTGATGGATCTATCCTCCATGAACTTAGCTAATTCTTTTCTGAAGCCAGTTCTATTTTTGGCCTTCACAACATCCCCTGGCAATGAGTTCCACAGATTGACTATGTGTTGCATGAAGAAGTACTTTTTGTTTGTTTGTTTTAAACCTGCTGCCTATTAATTTCATCAGGTGACCCCTGGTTCTTTTGTCATGTGAATAGGTAATAACACTTCCTTATTCACTTTTTCCACACCATTCATGATTTTATAGACCTCTATGATATCCCCCCTTAGACCTCTATGATATCCCCCCTCTTTTCCAAGATGAACAGTCCCAGTCTTTTTAATCTCTCCTCATATGAAAGCTGTTCCCTACCCTGGATCAATTTTGTTGTCATTTTTTGTACCTTTTACAATTCTAATATACATTATTTGAGATGGGGCAATGAGAACTGGATGGAGTTTTCTAGGTGTGGGCATACCATGGATTTATATAGCGGCATTATGATATTTACAGTCTTATTATCTGTCCCTTTCCTAATGTTTCCTAACATTTTTTTAGCTTTTTTGATGGCGGCTGCACATTGAGCAGATGTTTTCAAAAAACTATCCACAATGACACCCAGATCTTTTTCTTAAGTGGTAGCAGCTAATTTAAACCCCATCATTTTGTATGTATAGTAGGGATTATGTTTCCCAATGTGCATTTCTTTTCATTTATCAACACTGAATTTCATTTGCCATTTTGTTTCCCAGTCACACAGTTTTGTGAGTCCCTTTGTAATTCTTCGCAGTTTGCTTTAGACTTAACTATCTTGAGTAATTTTGTATTGTCCGTAAACTTGGCCACTTCACTGTTTTACCCCCTTTTTTAGATAATTTATAAATATGTTGAACAGCACTTGTCCCAGTATAGAACCCTGGGTAACCCTGCTATTTACCTGTCTCCATTGGGAAAACTGACCATTTATTCCTAGCCTTTGTTTCCTATATTTTAAGCAGTTACTGATCCATGAGAAGATCTTATCCCATGACAGCTTACTTTGCTTAACATCCATTGGCGTGGGACCTTGTCAAAGGCTTTCTGAAAGTGCAAGTGCACTATATCAACTGGATCACCCGTGTCCACATGTTTTTTTGCACCCTCAGAGAATTCTAATAGATTGGGGAAGCATGATTTCCCTTTACAAAAGCCATGTTAACTCTTCCCCAACAAATTGTGTTCATCTATGTGTCTGATAATTCTGGTCTTTGCTATTGCTTCAACCAATTTGCCTGGTATTGAAGTTAGACTTACTGGCCTGTAATTGCCAGGATCGCCTCTGGATCTTTTTTTTAAAAAAATGGTGTTACATTAGCTATCCTCCAGTTATCCGGTACAAAAGCTGGTTTAAATAATAGGTTACATACCACAGTTAGTAGTTCTGCAATTTCATATTTGAGTTCCTTCAGAACTCTTGGGTGAATACCATCTTATCTTGGTGACTTATTTGTGTCTAACTTATCAATTTGTTCCCAAGCCTCCTTTATTGACACCTCAATCTGGGACAGTTCCTCAGATTTGTCACCTAAAAGAATGGCTCCGTTGTGGGAATCTCCCTCACATCCTCTGCAGTGAAGACCAATGCAAAGAATTCATTTAGCTTCTCAGCTACACCCTTGTCTTCACTGAGTGCTCCTTTAGCATCTTGATTGTCCAGCACCCTGCTGATTGCTTGGCAGTGTGATGGGGTGGCTGCCCCTCACTGGTAGGTAAGGGGCTAAAGCCACCCTGGGGAGGCTGCATGGGAGGCAGCCATTGAGGTTTATAGTGCCAGCCAATCAGGAGAAGCTTTATTGGAACAGCCAATCAGGGCCAAGCTGGCCCATATAAGAAGGGGCTGCTGAGCAGAGGAGGAGGCAGTCACTCCCTGAAGGGTGAGGGAGGAGGGCTGGCTGCTTAGAAGGCTGGAGCACCATGGACAGAGCAGTGCTGGGCGGAGTCAGCAGAGTAGGAGAAAGCTCCAGGCTGAAGGCTGCCAGACTGAGGCCCTGATGCAAGGGTGGAGAAGATGCTGGGGCTGCGGGAAAGCGACCCAGGGAAGGAGACGGCAGAGTTGGAGGAGGGGCAATAAGTGGCTGCCAGCTATAGGGTTCCTGGGTCGGGACCTGGAGTAGTGGGTGGGCCTGGGTCCCCCCCCTCCTTTGCCCCCAGTTGCCACTGAGGGGAGTGGCTGGGGAATGGACTGCAGTTTGCCACTGAGATGAGTGGCTAGAATCGGGACTGAAGTTTGCCACTGAGGCAAGTGGTTGGACTAAGGATTGTCGGTCCCCTGGAAGGGGGGAAAGGACTGACTGGGACACTGCTGGAGGGCTGTGTCCAGAAGAGGACGATGCATTCCAGGGAGTGATGTGGGTCCCGGAGGTGGAGACAGACGAGACGACGGGTGAGACACCACACAAGAAGGGCGTACTGGCAACCCCCGAGTTAATTCCCAGGATGGCCAGCAGGAGGCGCTATGGTGGTGAGTCGTGCCCCCTTACAGGCAGACTTCCTGCTTCTGATGCACTTTTTTATTTTTTGCTGTTATCTTATCTTGCATGTTATATTGTTACATTCCTTGGAAGATGTCCTCCACTGCTTGCCTGATTTGGGCAACTGACATATCTCTGGCATTTCGGGCTACTATTTGTTACGAAGATCATCAAACAGTAACAACATCAACAACAAAAGGGAACCAAGTGAAATCCATTGCATGTTTTGGGTATTTTTCTACACACCTCCTGTGCTACTCTCTAGGTTTCCTGTAGAGGTGGTCAAAACTCAGAATTTCCAGTCCATGGGAAATCCTGACATTCTGAAATTTGTTTTTGTTCTGAACCAGAAATGAATGACGTTGAAATGTGTTGCTAAATGAGTTTATGGACTCGTTTTGTTTTGACAGTCCCTAAATGTTTTGTTCGGCTTTTGACTTTTTTCCTGATATGATATATTATATTATTACATAAGTATATTATAATTTATAATTTAAATTAAATTCCAAAACAGAGTCATTTCAAAATGAAAATGTTTCATTTTTTTTTCAAAACAAAATGCTATCAAAATAAACATGGTCTCACAAAAAAGTTTTTGATTATGAGGAAATAGTATTTTCTGAAAGAAAAATGTTCTGCTGGAAACTTTTTGACCAGCTCTAGTTGTGTGTGTAAGGGGGTTATCATCTTCCTATGAGACCATACATAAAAATATAGAAAAGGCGAGATTTGGGATTTTCAGACATCAACACGCTCCTGCCTCTGTCTATCTCTTAATGGTGCTTATAATTAATAAGACCATGTTATTGCCTAGCTCTCAGCTGCTCCACCAGACAGCACCAGTACAGTGTGTTTTATAGGCAGTTATTTTCATGGTTAATTTAACTGCACCACACTACAAAAAGCACTTCAATACCATTTTGAGAGACATCTAGTGCTTGACCCTGTGGTTGTTCTGAAAGCATGATGCTTACTGACGTCAATACGAATTCTGTGTGTAGAAATACCCATGTCTTCTCCCTCAAACACCTTTCTGCCTCCTTAACAGACACCTCTGCTATGAAGCCTTCAACGCGATGTCAGCTGGCAATGGCTAGAAGAATGGCCTAACATTGTACTGTGAGCTCATCCACACGCTACATCCCACCCTTTTGTCAGTTTCGCCCAGCTGTTGAGTCTTGTCCTAGGTTAGACGGTGAGCCATCTGATGCATATGTAACCCACACACCTTCGTGGTGTGGTGTTCTGTCCCATCTAGTGGCACCGAGACCACTTAGAGAGAGAGAGAAAATGAGTCTACTCTACAGCCTTAGCTAACAGGGAGTTGGCTTTTAGCTCATGCGGTAGAGGCTCATGCACTAAGCTCCAGAGGTCCCCGATTTGATCCCGCCTGCCGACGACCGGGGTCTGTCGGCATTACACATAGACTGTTTATTTATTTATTTTTTTGGATGTACAGCATTTAGCATTTAGCACAGTGGGGCCCCAATCCTGGTTAGGCCTCTAGGTGTTACTGCAATGAAAAATGTAGGCACCCTTTCCTAGAGGGGCCTCTGAACTTAATTTGGAGTGTTCCAGTTGGGAAGAACCTGAGTACAGCAATCCAGCCTTGCAGAGGACAGCTCCCATGATGCCTTGGGGAAGAGAGAGAGATTTCTTCTCCAAGGGGGTGCAGGGACAGCAGGAAGGGAGCTCCTTTTTGGGACAGGAGCTGAGATTGCTTGTGTGGAGCTTTGTCCAAAGCAGGAGTTGTTGCTAGGAAACCAGACGTTGCTGCTGCTGGGAGCTTGCTGGGGCTTTGATAGAGCAGGGAGCCTCAGAAGTGGTTGGTGGCTTCACTGGAGCCAGGGCAGGGACTGTTGTGGTGCCTAGAGCTGACTGCGTTGGGCCTGCAATGAAGGCAGGGTGTGTAACCCTCACTCTTGTTTGGGAAAGTACTTGCAAGGGAAGGGGGACAGCAAAGAGACTTTAAGAGTTTGCCTGAGTCGGAGAAGTGGCAGAGTGATCTTCTCATCAAATCAGAACCCAGGCTTGCTGACATCAAAACAACTTCCATCTTCAGAGGGGTTGTGCAGCTTGTTGCCTTGGCTGGATTAATTCACTGGACCAACGGAGTTCTGTCTCCAGCTTCAAGATCTTCAAGCACGTCCATGCAAGCCAGTGTTTAGAACTCTGGAATCCAGCGGAGTGCACACTCTAGGGTGGGGTACATGGTGGCAGTGTAAATGCAAGTTAGATATGTTTCATTTACTACTGTAAACTGTCTTTGTTAATTGATTTATTGAACTGCCCCCTGCTGATTTAAAATAGTGGTGACCTTTAATCTCAGTCTGTTATAACATGTTTTCTTAAATTTGTTAAGTAAAGGTGTGTTCACTCTGATCTAAGGCCTGGTCTACACTGGGGGGGGGGGAGGGATCGACCTAAGATATGCAACTTCAGCTACAAGAATGG
This sequence comes from Terrapene triunguis, assembly GCF_002925995.2. NCBI lineage: Eukaryota > Metazoa > Chordata > Testudines > Emydidae > Terrapene > Terrapene triunguis. Next base: position 102,780,413 of record NW_020664409.1, on the reverse strand, counting down.
CGTAGCTGAAGTCGATGTATCTTAGGTTGACTTACCTCACATCCTCACGGCGCGGGGTCGACTGCTGCCGCTCCCTCGTCGACTCCACTTCCACCTCTCGCTGCGGTGGAGCACAGGAGTTGACAGCAGAGCGATCGGGGATCGATTTATCGCGTCTACACTAGGCACGATAAATCGATCCCTGATAGATCGATCACTACCAGCCGATCCGGCAGGTAGTGTAGACGTATCCTAAGTGTATATTGGGTGTATATTGTTTGTAATTAGTAGTTAGGAGTTACACCCATAGCACAGATTAGTTTAGGTTTATTCCTGGAGGTTCCCATGGCATGCCTTTGAGTTTGTACAAGGCTCAGACAGGTGGGGGTACGCCAATTTTAATTTCCTTTACAAGAAAAAGGACTGCAGCAGAAGGGTGGAGAGAGAATTCCCACCTAGCCAACATCACCACTGGAATATTCAGGATCTTCTTTCCTGTCAACAATATCAGGAGCCCGGGGGCAGAGGTGAGTGTTGCCTGCTCCCAAGTAACCCAGGGAGGAAAGGAGAGTTACATAAATAATTATTAGCAATAACAAATACTAGCAATAAAGGAACAGGTTTTAAGAACATCACCAACACAAAGCTCACATTAGAGAAAGTGACCCTTCCATGTACAAAGAACACACAGGAACTGAAACAGAAAGCCTCCTAAAATCAAATGTGCTCCCTCCGCCAATTTGTGCTGTTTGGTTATTGTACTTCATGCACAGTGAGGTTCAGATTTTCAGATGCACATGCCTGTATTTCACCTTTGTGTGTGCCAACACAGAGCAAACCCCACTACTGACACTTCAGTTCAGCCTTGCTTTCAGGGTCTATTAACAGTAGACTGCTGTGGCAATTTAACAGTGTAACCCACACACCTCCTGGGTGGGGTGTTCTGGCCCATCTTGGGGCACTGAGACCACTGAAAGAGAGAGAGAAAATGAGTCTGCTCTACAGCCCTAGCTAACAGGTGGCTGGCTTTTAGCTCATGCTGTAGAGGCTCATATACTAAGCTCCAGAGGTTCCAAGTTCAATCCCGCCCGCCGACGGTTCTTGGTGTTACAAGTGCAAGGTTAAACAGTCCTCCAAAAAATTGCCTTCACAAACATTAAAACAAATACATCTTGAAAATGTTCTTTGATAACCCCCCCCCCCCCAAAAAAAAAACATCTGGGCTTAAATCTAGTTAACCCTTTCCCCCTTACTGCAATATTCCATTTGGAAAATATCCCCTCACCATAACTACCTGTTGGTAGGTTTAGGATAGGTTGGAGAAGAGAGAGCCTGATCCCTGCATCCTAAAATGTTTAATGTAAAGTTTTCAATATGACTTTCCTTTTGAGGTGCAAATGGTTGGAAAAACCCCAGTCAGTGGGTAGTTAGGATAAGGTGAAGTGAAGAGACAGTGTGCTCTAGTGACTAGATTCTGGTCTCTTTTACTAATCTGGTATGTGCCTCTAGCCAGTTTCTCACTGTGTGTATGTATAGACTGTACTATAATGGGGCCCTGATCTCAGCCCCTAGGCACTCCTATAATATAAGTAATAGTAATAAAGTTAATAGAGGGGTTGGGTGCGAGGGGAATTCAGGGCTGGGTCTAAGAGTGTTCCTTTCTTTCTCAGCTCATGCTGCAATATTAATAAAGTATATCTGACAGAAAGATCTACGGGAGACAGGTACAATGTAACCTTCACGTTCACTGACTCTTAGCAACAGAATGCATGATTTAGCAAGGCAACAATTTCTATATTTGTTTTATGATTGATATGAGCCTCATGATGGATAGGGCTAGTTTGTTAATAATTTCTGTTGGCTGAAGTAATATGTTATAGCATACGGGACCAGAGTTGTCCCTATTCTTAAAAGTATAAAAAAAAAGCCATCTGTTTTTTTTCTTTATGATTTGCTAAAGATTACGCCATTTGCCATTATGAAGAAAATAGTTTTTGTGTGCGTGTAATTTATTGACCCAGGACAGCTCAGCTGAGATGCAGCAGCTGGTTGTTCAATGAAGTCTTGCATTTTACCCAATTTTCCAGCTGGGTTGACTAGAAAATATAAATCTAAACTTGATAGATACCAACCACTGTTCCTATGGCTGAGAAATTAATTTCCAAACTCCATTGTGAGATTGCCTAGCAATCAAACACACACAAGCAGCAAAAATAATATTGGTTCACTGTATTATACTGGCAGCAAGCAGGTCTCACCTCTAACTGTTCTGCCTAGGATTTCATCTGAGGAATATGCAAATACAAGGTTGTTAAAATAACTGATTGCAGAAATATGTAATCAGTAGGTGTGTTAGCCTTGGTGTCCTGGCTAAATTACAGTTGAGGTAATTACATTGTACCTACCTAAATTCCCCTGTTGCTTTAGTTGGACTATATTCTTCTTCACTTCTACTTAAACGATTGTGTAGAGTTATTGGTGCCATTATAATGGTTGTTACTAGCATGAATAGAGAGGCAAATTCTTCACAGACATTCAGTAACTTCTTTATTCAACTTTTGGTGAACACTAGTGGAAGTTAAGTTTTGTTCAAATGAACATTTGCCAAGAGTGAGTCATTTCAGCCCAAAATTATTCTTTTTTGGCTAAAAGAGAAAAAAAAAACTTGTTTTGGTTAGAAGCAATTTATAGCACTTAAGTCACCCAATCAGGTAACAGGAACAATCGTCATGTGACCTAAGTGACCAGTCGCCAGACTTGAATGTTGAAATGCGGTTATTGGAGACTCAGGTTCAACTCCCCCCTCTGTATGATGGGGAGCAGGGATTTGACCATTAATCTTTCACTCCTCAGGCAAGTGCCCTAACCAATAGGCTGCAGTACTCTCAATTTCATGTTGAAGCTGCTTCATTGCGTATACATAAATATTCAGTGGTACAGGGGTTTGGAATTCCCACATCCCACGCGAGTGCCCTGCTCACTGGGCTATGGAGCCATTCTAACACTCTTTCTGACCCAGCGCTGGATGGGAGGTTGGGCAGAAGAGATTCAGAGCTCTCTACCTCTTAGGCCCTGGAGCTGTGAGATTGGTGGGGAAGCTGAGCACCCCGGCCCCTCTAGCAGGCAGGCCGGAAGGCTCTTGTCAGCTTCACAAGTGAAATTGCTAAAAGTATCTGAATCTTTTATCAACTTAGCTTTAGTTTCCATATTTCATACATAATTTTCATGTTACATTTTGTCTTCATTTTTCACCACACTAATCAGATAAAATACAATAAAACCCGACCTGAGTTTTTGAGCTTGAGCAAGATTCCAATAAAACCGATTTTCTGTGGCCTCGTTTTTAATTACCAAAGCAATCGGCTCTTTTATCCCTGGTAGATATTTTACAGTTGACTTACTTAACCTCTAGACCTCCTAATTCCAACAAAATCAACTTTTCACATTAGAATATAGAACTGTAATAAATATGAGAACTAATTGGCTTGAAAGACTGCATTAGGAATATACTATCGGGTCATTAATCGGTGCCTGAGTTACTAGAAATGCAAAAATACTCGACTGACTTGTAAACCACATATGAATAATAAATAGAGTCTGGGCTCTGCTAGGATAAAACTATCATGCACTTGCCAACCTGACATTTAAAGAATATGTCAACAATTTAAAAGCTTCCCATACAACAATGAGAGATTTATTCCTTCATGAGAATATTATAATCTAAGATGCTGACACATTTTTTATTATGCTAGTCTTCTGCAGGTTGCAGCTTCCTGTTTACTAGTTTAATCACTTTCGAGCAAAATAAGCCTGTTCTTTGCATGCAGCAAGACCCTGCATTTTATTAGTGGGTAGCCTGTATTTTATGATTTGGAACCGCTAAATTTGTCACGTTTTTGTCTTTCAACAGAAATCATTGTAATAAAGAGGATTAGGAGATTTCCTATCGCCAAGGTTCTGTTATTTTTCATAGATGGTTGTATTTGGTTTGCTTGTCAAATGTAGGTGACCCAATACCCCTAACTAGTAGGTAGATGGATACGTTTTCACCATCTCGCCGTGCATTTTAAATGTCCAACTTTTAGGAACAGAATGGGATTCGCATTTTATCATTTGGAAAATGTACTGCTCGGCATACAGTCAGCCATGTTGTAATGTCCTGGCTAGTGCCGGGCAAGCTATTTGTTCAGTTCATTTAGCTGTTCCCCCCCCCTCACCCCCCCCGCTGTTCTTGAGCTACGTGTTGACATTTTTTGTTTGTACCTGTTTGCCAGAAAATTAGCTTTTGTTTTGTTTTTTAAAATTTTGTCAAATCTGGAGTCCTTTTAATTATGGCTACAAAACCAAATGAACACATAACATAAATGTGAACATATTTCAGCCTTTGTTGTTAACTTCCACTATGTACTTAACACTACTTCAGCGCAGGGGGGCTGGACAAGATGACCTCTTCAGGGCCCTTCCAGCCCTACCTTTCTATGATTCTGTGTTTTGGACTATTCACTGTACAGGGTGTGTGACTGTTATTAATATTAATAATGAATTGTTTTGTACACTGTGGACAACTCTTGCGATTTTATCATGAATCTCATGATTTTGGGTGTTTTTTCTTAAAGTCACAGCTGCTGGAATCAGTTGATTATCAGAGAATCTCATCTTCTGTTAAATAAAGGAAGTTTCTAGCCCCCATGGTTGCAGATAAAAGCTTATAAGCATGAAACTTAAAGGCCCCCAAACCAGAAGCTAAATGAAAAAAAAAGACCCCAGATTTATTATTTGTAAAGTATCATGATTTGGGGACTCCTGAATCATGATTTTTGAATCTTTGGCAATAGACTGGAGGCCCTAGCTAATACTAGAGACCCTTTGTGCCGGGTGTTATATAAAACACAGGGGAAGAGGTTCCTGCCCCAAAGACCAAACCGACAAAGGGTGGGAGGAGAAACAGAGGCACAGAGAGAGTAAATGGACTTGCCCAAGGTCACACAGCAGGTTAATGGCAGAACCAGGAATTGAATCCCTCTGATGCCTGACTCCCATTCCACGGCACTGTTCACTCAAGCGGGTGACTTATTACTTAGAAATCACATGGCATTCTTGCTGTTTCTAAAAGGAACGGCTAAAACGTTGTAATCAGGGGTAAGCAATACTTTCATGGATAGCACTTCCATCATTCATGTGCAAATGCCCTTGGCAGCAGGTGAATACCAGCATTTGCACAAAACCCAGCCATTCAGTAGTCCTGGCATGAAAGGACAAATTCACTTGGGCTATTGTTCTTGGAAAATTACTACTATTTACTTGTATTGTGGTGGCACCAACAATGTGCTAATCACATACAAAACATATAATAAAACAGTCTGGATGCCAGACAGCTTGTAGTCTAGGAAGACAATAAACATACGAAGTGTTGGGGGAAAGGATAAAACATACATTCAGTTATTTTATAAAGTTAACGTTACCTATCCTCCTGGCTTTCTGCCTAACCATTATTAGTTGGCAATTTCTTGGAGGCATCACACCTGAGGTGAGGCTTTGGTAAAAGGCAGGATTAGTTCTGAGAACTTTTCCCGTGTGTCAGAGGAAGTGGGCAAGAAAGCCAAATGGGAGAAGTGGACAAACTGATACTCAAGGCTGGCATCACTGGTGGAATAGAAGAGGCAAGGAATAGCACACCAAGGGACTGGTCCGATGCCTACTGTAGTCAGTGGGAGTCTTTCCATTGATTCAAGTGGATTTGGATCAGGCTGTAGGAGACAAGACTGGATAGCTGGGGGCAGAGGGAAAGACTTAGAGAGTGAGGACAAGAAAGGATCTATAGGACAGTGATACTCAGACGTCGGTGGTTCAGGAGCCAAATTAGTGATCAACATTACCTAAAAGAGTGACAATAGGGTGAATTCATTGTTTCATTTACTATAGTACTATAGATTCATATTTAAACAGCATAATGTGGAAATATATATAATTTTCACAGCAAAATGACTGACCAAGTTTTATTATTTTATCAACTACAGTTGGTTAATACCACAGTGAATAGTAAATACATTGTGATTGGTTAATAACTTAGATTGGTTAATAATTAAATCACAGTGTTTTAATATCGTGTGCTGCAAAGAGCCACAGAAGACCCATTAAAGAGCCATTGCAGCTCAAATGGTACAGTCTGGGTATCACAGCTATAGGAGTATTATTACCTAGGATTAGTAAACTACCTTAAATCGATGTGTGACAGTAAAAGGGTAGAGCCAGGTTAAAATTATGAATGAAGTGTGATAATAGTGGGGTTTTTACTCATACACTTTCCTTCCCTGGGGGTTGGTAAAGCACTTTCTGTACAAACTCTGATCCTGATCCCGCTCACCTTACTCACACAAAGTCCCACTGAAGTCACGCTCTATATATGTATAACCCCATATGCAGGGAGAGCAGCCATCAGCATAGCAGGAAGAGGGAATTTCAGACAATGTTGCTGGTATGGCAACACCCATTTTTTCATGTTCTCTGTGTATATATATCTTCCTACTGTATTTTCCACTGCATGCATCCGATGAAGTGGGTTTTAGCCCACGAAAACTTATGCCCAAATAAATTTGTTAGTCTCTAAGGTGCCACAAGTACTCCTGTTCTTTTTGCTGATACAGACTAACACAGCTGCCACTCTGAAACCTGTCATACTGGAGAGTTTGTTGAATTGTTAATGGTCCACATCCAGCAGCTCTGGGGCTGATATTCAGCAGGTGTAAATGGGTGTCGCTCCACTGAAGTCAACGTAATCCCATTAGTTTACACCAGCTAAAGATCTGGCGTTCCATTTTGAAAGGGGTCTTATCCTCTTTTTATACCAATATAACTCACTGACTTCAAACTAACTCCTGTTTTGTACCAACGTACGTGGGGAGGGAAAATTAGATCCAAGGATTTCTTTATACTAACCTACATTCAGCTCAAACAACTTACCACAGGAGGAGAAAGGACTGGTTTGGACTCTGCCAGAATTTGAACCAGGGCTTCCGTAGAATCAGGCGGGCAAATGCTGCTCTTCTTGACTCTGCTGTAAACCCAGAGTGGCTGTGTTGGGTCTGGTCCTGTTACTTCAGAGCTAGACTGCTGCAAAGCAGAGAAGATTTTGGTCCTATGTATTTCATGTCAAAACGGACATATAAATCACTGACTCAGGCTCTGTAAAGTACATAGAGAATAAACATAAGTGATAAAATAAACCAAAAGCCCTAGCAGTTTAATGAACAGTCTAAATTAAGGTCTGGAGCTGTCTTCCTAAACCTGAATCTATTTTTCAGCTGAGAAATTCTCTAGAGTGAGGCAGGTCATCCATCACTGAAAAACTCATCCGACATAAAGCAATTAGAGAGTGGCTGTTGTCCTGAAATAATGAAGGAGACAGCAGGACTGATCATATGCATCCATAGCTGAATAATGAAAAATAAATGGCTAAGGTGCTGGAAAAGAAAGTCGGATGATGAAGAAAAGAGCTTCCTGGCACAGCTCAAAGCAAAGGTGGTTGGCACATGGGCTCTTGCTGAATGAAAGTGACATGAATTTGTGAGTCACTGTAGCTTTGTGTTCTTGACCCCCAGGCCAGAGGAAACCTATACTCACAGATGTATTTGTTATAGGCAATGCAGGTAGGTTATGCCCTGTAGATCTTGTGAACTGAATGAGGCATGGGTCACGTGCAAAAAAATGATATGTGATTATGTATTTCAGATTGTGTTATACAGACGCTCCATGGGTTACGCAAGACCCGACTTACACAAATTCGCACTTCCGGGAAAAGTTCCATAAGCCAGAAATAAGATTTTTGAGTTGCGGAAATTTTTGCGTAACGTATGGGTATACGTTTCCAACTTATACAAAATTTGAGTTACGCAAGGCTTTCCGGAACTGAACGATTGCATAAGTCGGGGGGCGTCTGTAATGCATATGCAAAAGGGGGCTGAATTAAGGTGGTACAGACAACCTTAATTCTGGCACTTTGTAACTTTGTAAGGCTTAACATAGGGTTGCAGGGTGGGGGGGTTGGTTTGGGTTTTTTGGGTGTGTAATTAATAATGCATTGAATTCACGTATCACCTTTCACCATGAAGGTTCCTGAAGCACATTACAAACTTGTATATCTACTGGAAACACTTGACCCACCACTGACATGCTGCCACCTCTGAAGGGAAACAAAGTAGCTGTTTAACAGCAAAACAATAATAATAAGAACGTTTAAAGAGCCTGTTCCTACAAAATGTCCAGCCCACTTCTAGACCAGAGGACTCTAGATATATTTGGCTGCTTCGGAAAATTGATCCTCCAAACGTTTAGAGGTCTGGCCAGGCATCACTATTGATTAGGCCCTTGATTTTTTGTGATAATATATGAGGGGTAGGGGCAAATTTGTGAGGTGGCTAAAGAATAGTTACTGTTGTCATTAAAACACAAATGATGTGGGGGAGCGGGACAAGAATGACTGTCATCAACTTCTAGAAGGTTTGATTCTAATGACTGGCTTAAGAAAAAAACTTTGTGTAAGGATCAATTTAAATTTGAGGGCAGATCTTCAGCTGGTGCAAAGTGACTTCAATTTACACTAGCCTGCCCCAAGAAATTGTGCATTACATATGTCTGTGTTGCACGTGCAGTGCTTTGTATGCACTATTGGAGCTTAACAATAAATAATAATAATGATAATATGTTTTTGGTTTATGTTAGAAAGTATCTACTTGGAGGCACGGGCCCTTCTGTGGTTTCTACATGGAATTAGGTACTGATGGTATTCGGTAAATAATAAGCAACTGTCATTTTCAGATGGAAAGGGCTGCTTCCTTCCGACATGTGTGATTACAGTATGGAAGGATAGGCATTGTCTGACGGACAAAGAAAATTGACCATATGTTCCAACATTAGAAATCTGTTGCGATTTTCAAGCACTGTAGTGGCCACATGCTTTGTTAGTTTTAAAATGCAATGATTTTATTCTCACACGAGGCCATTGGGCTTTTACACAACCCCATCTCTCATGATCCAGTGAGCGTGTTCTCTTGGGTACACACTGTGTAAAGTAGCATATTCCGCAATTAAGCACCTCTGAGTTGTCTTCCTTGGGGAAGACTCATCAAGGCCCCAATCCTGTAAACTGCAGTCCGAGCCCAAACATCTACCCCACAGTTGAACAGCCCGATCCCTGCAAGCCCGAGTCAGCTGGCATGAGCCAGCTGCGGGTTTTTAATTGCAGTGTGGACATATCCTTGATGACGGTACTCAACAGTACCCAGAGAGGTGGCAGATGTGTTATCCTATTGCAGGCAACAAAACTATCAGGCACAGAAACTCATTTCTCTCGCTATCCCCAAACATCTTCCCCTGCTTGGTTGATCAAGATCATTTCCCTCTGAGAGAACTGGGAGCCTTGGAGAAGTGTATAAATCCATTTCCTTATCTGCCTTTCTCTTGGTCCCAGTCTCTACATGGTCAATTTTGATTGGGCATCCACTAAAGAGGAAATGATCATTTTAAAAGAAATCTTGCTTCCCCTTCCCCCTCCTCCCCCCCCCCCCCATCTGCCTGTTTAATTCCTTGAACAGGTAACCAGGACCACTCATTTCCTTTTTGGAAACATGACAGTTTTGTTTGTTACAAGCTATCACGGAGGGGCCTAATCCTGATGACCTTGCTCAGCCAAAACTTTCAATTTTACAGTCGGGTGGCAAACTGCCAGGGAAGTTAAATGGCAAATTCATTGTTGGTTCCCCCTGGGTTACATGCACCTTTACGGCTCTTTCCGTTTGGGATGATTTTCTCCTTCTCCTTGAGTTTGCAGATCCCCAAACTCAGAACAAAACTTGTCCCAAACCACTTCATTTCTCCTAGTTTTTTATACAAAAAAACAGGGCAGGTGAAGTTCACTCAACTCCTTCAACAAACCTGGTCTCACCTGCCGGGTGCTAGCCTGTGCTGAGTCTATACAAGGCACAGCACAGAACTCACAGCCCAGGGCGAGGTAAAACTATGGTTGCTTTAAGCCACTGTGGAGCCCTCCCAACTCTGGGCTGCTCTGAAGGCTAGAAAGGCCCCCAGCATAACCTGGCTAGCCCTGGGAACCTGTCTAAGTTATAGCAGCTTCCCCAGTCTGTCCTGTGGACTGCAGCACTGCCTGGAATCTTTGCACTGACCCTGCCTCCGCTACCAGCTCTGGCCTTCGCACACTCACTTATGCAGGGACTTCTGAGGTGCTCCTCACGACGCAGCTTGACAGCTGTTTGTTTGTTTTTTGTAGTGCCTGTCCCTGGAAAATTCTCCCTCAACAAGAATAGGGACTTAAAACCCCTTTAGGCTGCTCTGATCCTTTCATGTGCTGTAAAGGAGCCAGAGGGAAGGGTGAAGATTTCACCCTCAATATGTAACAACTAACAAATCATATGATTCCCCTACTGAGCCAGAGTGGTAGCACTTTTAGCCCACTTTGCACTAGGCGAGGTGACTGACTAGTCAGTGAAGCGTCAGTTTGAGCAAGCTTTACAATGCAACTTTCACACAGCTCTCCCAGGTAGTCAATGGAGGAGCCTGAAACGGGATACAGAAGTCTGGACCCTCACGTCCTTGTTCCTTGACAACAGAGGTAGTATTGATATCGCCTAAAATGTCGTGACATATTAGAGCTGAGCAAATAGCTCATGATTTATCCGATGAAGTTGGATGTTTTTTTCTTTGCCATCTTAGTTAATGATATAGCAACTAAATACACAATAATAGATATTTTTGGTGGTACTTTTGGATAAATTAAAATTACTTTAGTGTGTTTTTCTACCATTTGTGTAGAGAATATTGTGATTCTGAACTGAAATCTTCCCAGGTAAAATGGCATCTCTCTCTTTTTTTTTAATGTGTTGATAACTGGAATGTTAATGCAATAATTTACAGTTGCATTATCTTTACGGTTGTATATTATAATAAGTTAATGGAGCAGAAATGCATCACCTGATGGACAGATAAAGGCTGTCTGTGAAAATTAGACGGAGTAGAAGCAGAATCTTTTGGTGTAAAGATTGTGCTGTGCTGGTAGGTAGGAATATTATTACGCTAGGATAAGATTTGGTTTTTTTTCTATAGAATCTTTTATATTCCAGTGATCTCAAAATGCTTTACAAAGCAATAGGTTAGATACAGGCAATGCAGTGACTGAAGGAAAATGCAGCGATCGTTACACACTCAGCAGTATCTCACTCAAAGTGTTAGCTATTAGCACCTGTTTTAAGGAGAGACAGAACATTCAGCAGGACATCAGCATTACCCCTCCTTTTTTCAAAAAGGGCCACTGGATCTTTAACTTCCACAAGGGAAGCAGGTAGGATGTCACTTGAACGCTCATTTGACAAGATGACACGGGTAAGACCACGCACAGAATACGGTGTTCACTTCTGGGCACCACTATACTGAAACAGTCTGAGCAAAATGGAGAGTTTGGGGAACCCAATACGACTAGTGGGATGTAGAATTTATGAAAGAAGACAAAACACTATCCTATTATGGTTTGTATTGCAGTCACTCATACAAGCCCCAGCTAAGAACGGGGCCCCACTGAGCAAGGCCCCATATATACAAGGTAAGAGACTGTCCCTGTCATAAAGAGCTTCTAAGCTAAATGGATAAGACAGACAAAGGGGAAAGAGGGGCACTGAGAGGTAAAGTGACTTACTCTAGGTCGCATTACAGGCCAGTGGCCAAACCGGGAAAAGAACGCAGGTCTCCTAAGTCCCAGTTCGGTGTCCTATCCACACATGACAATTGCCTGTTAATGCTTCCATCTCAGCCAAAACCCTCTAAAAAACAATGACCTCCAGCCTTTACATCCATTTGTTGCCTTCTCCAATTCATGTCTCTGTTAATTTTTCCATGCTGCCCTTATGTTTGGAATGGCCTCCCAATGCATTTTTCACCAAGCCGCTAAGCTCTGTTCATTCCAATACCTGCTCAAAACCCACTTCTCCTTGCCCTACAATAAGCTGTAAAACATGTAAGCCAAACTCCAGCAGAAATGACATAAACAATGGTATGGTGTTTCCTTCTCAGAGACTTCCTAGTGCAACAGGTTTCCTACTGTATGTGCCAAATTCTGCCCTGGCATAAGGTCATACGACAGTCCTCTTCCCTTGAGATCAGTGGGAGTTGTGCAGGACAGAATTTGGGCCTTTGTGTCTGTCTCTTTGACTGTAAACCCTCTCCCCTGGTTCTTGTCACACACACAGACAGAAAGCAGAAGACCAGAAGTCTGAGGTGCAGGCAATGTGATGTTTATTGGGGTTAGTTTCCAGAAAGCATGTCCATAACTCTGACACCACAGTCTTGTTTCCCAGTGTCCCATTCTCCCCACTCCATAGCAGACATAATCATACCTGAAATGCATGCCCCCCAGTGCCACCTCTTACAATTTAGTATCATGTTTCGTTTTGGAGGGTCATTAGTCTGGGGTCTTCATCCCACCTCTTTTGTCTCCGATAGGAGGGGTAAGGAGTGAGTTTGTGCTACGGTCAGGGACAGGCATTTCTTTGGCCTTTTAGTGTTTCTTATACCTTCCCCGCTCCTCCCCCTTGCCCCTTCCTAACTGGTTGCTTGACGTTGCCTTGTGATAGGAGTTGAGGCAGTCTTAAAGTGTGTGCTTGTATATTACAGTCTCATCATGCCCGGTAACACTTTGACTGTTATCATCTGTTCTACACTTTAACTGTTCTTATCTGTTCCCATTATACTAATAAACCCATCTGGCCAGGCAAAAACAACATACACAGTGTCTTTGCCCTTTGTTCAAACATATTAGTAAGAATATAAGTGTATCAAGAATCAAATGGGCAAACTAGACCCAAAATTCTATCTATTTTATCATGGGAAAATACAGGCCTGAATTCTACATGATCACTAGCACTCTTACAGCAAGTATTGGCATTTGCTTTGGTGTATTGTACAGCAGCAAACACACTATTAATAATGATAAACAAGGAATTGCTACTGCTACTACTAATACAGTAGACTGTAAATGTGCATACAAACATCCAGAGAAACTAGAAGCATGTACAGTCTCATTTTAGTTATATTGCAATCAAACTCCGTTGTTAGATGATACAGTATATGTGGTATGGACATGGAGGCTACTAGACATTTCTATTCTTTTTTTTTTATAGTAACAAATCCAAAGAAGTTGAGAGATGAGACTGTCTGAAAATGTCAAAAGGAAATGCAGAAAAGTCAAGACATTTTCAACAACTCTGAATTGGTGGATTTAGAAACACTAATACTAATACTCAATAACCTCTTGTATAGCGCTCATCATCCACACAGCTCAAAGTTTATGGATTTTACAAAGGAAAGAAAGTATCATTCCCATTTTACAGATGGGAAAGTTGAGATGCCCACATTCACACAGTAGAATATGGAATCGAACTCAGGTCTAAACATTCCTAGTTCTCCATTGGAAAAGCAATTTGGGGGTGGGGGGTGGGGAATCTATCCCTACTTTTCTTTGCAAAAATGTTTGCTCTGTGAGAAAATAAATGGATTAATCCAAACATACCATTCGCCAACCAAAAAAACCCAAAAAAGTCATATAACAGTTCTCATACTTGAATAGGATGTAAATAGAAGTTTGAGAAATATGAACATTCATATATTGTTATGTTAAAAGGTGCTAATGGCTCACCATCAGGGGTCTGGGATGCAAGACTGTGATGGAGTGCGTAGCCCACACTGGCTTTGAAAGGGTTAATGTGGGCCTGAGGGGCCACTTAGGGTACTTGGCTGCACCTGGCAGGAGAGCCAGGCCTAACTGAACCAGAGGCTCAGCAGGGCCAGAGTAGGTTGGATTATAAAGCCAGGGAGTTTGCAGCAGAAGGAGGCTGCAGGGAAAGAGTCTGCAGTCACTCTCTGGGAGTGGAGCGGAGAGAAGAGGAGAGGAGGTGAAAACCCAAGAAAAAGAATAAGCTCCAGGGTTCTAGTCTTAGTAAAAGGGTCAACCCCAGAGGAGTTGTGTGAAAAAGGTAAGCCTGAGAGGGCTAGATAAGAAGAAACACAGGAAAACAACAGGTGCTTATTATAGGGTCCTTGGGCTGGCACCCAGGGTAGAAGCTGGGCGTGGGTCCCCCTACCAGCCACTGGGAAGTGGCACAGGAGCATTAGAGAGGCCAACCACACAGCTGGTCTGGAGAGACTTTGTTACTCCGGAAGTGGATGACTATAGTGGCGTGGCTGGAGGACTGAGTCATGAAGAAGCACCCTGAGTCTTGGAGAGAGAGAGGGGCCATGCTGTGAGAAAGGGGGCATCTGACCTGAGTGGGGCTAATCCCCAGACATGGAGGTACCCTAGAAGTCAGTGAACCCCATGACAAAACCAATCAAAGACTGCCTTAAAATGAATGTGTGTGCCCGGAGAGACAAGGTGGGTGGGGTAATATCTTTTATGGGACCAACTTCTGTTGGTGAGAGAGACGAGCTTTCGAGCTCATACAGAGCTCTTCATGGAAATGTATGCAGGGTGTCACAGCTAAATATAAGGTGGAACAGATTGTGTACTATAAGCAATTAACACACATTTCAAGGGACCATTCAAGGCAAAGCACCCTGTTAACATCCCTCTAGTCATGGACGGGGGGAAAGGAGGAAGGCAGTTTGGGGTGAGGGGTGGGGGGTTAGTGGGTTACAGATTCTTGTAATAAGCCATAAATCCAATGTCTGTTCAGTCCATGATTTTTAGTGTGTGCCAAAACATTCTCCTTTGTGCCTAACAGTAGGGGGAGCCGAGACTCTTTTGTAGAGTTGCAAAACTGCAGGACACAAAAGAAGGGGTTCATGCCAGAAGCCAAGCCCATGAGGCAAGGTTAGTGTGACGCTAATTGCTCTTAGATTCCAAATGCAGGGACTAGGAGTTGGTTCCAGGCTCTGTGAGTGTGTGAGCAGAGGCAGCTGTATACAACCCTGAAAAGAAGCAGAAGCAGAGGCAGAGAAAGGCACTTCTTGTGGCCAGGGCTGAAGTGTCTTGCTTGGGTTTTCTGCAAATGCTTATTGCTGTATGTTCTTACTGATTTTCAGGGAAACAGGACTTGTGTATGTTTCTGTAAATAAACCAATTACACCAAGAATGACCCTGACTCCGTGTTACTATTTCTCATCCAAACAGAAGCACCGTGCAAGGCGCCAGCTTCCAGCATTCCGCTTGGCCAGAGAGGGAACTACCCAGACATTTAGCTATTGATATATGTGTATTCTTAGAATTATACCTTGTGCGAGAGTCTGGGGCATCTAGATTTAGATCATCTAATTTATGAGAGGAATGAGTAAAATGAGGTGAATTTAGCACTTAGTGACAAGACTGTTTTTTAAACATGAAAAAAATCCCTCTCTGAATGCACATGAAATCCTCCCACAGTGAGCCTGGGGCCAGGAATCAGAAAATGCAGTAGATTTCCCAGTAGACCAGCATAAAGTGTCAAAAAGCAGCAATCTCCTAGGCAAAGCACGAGACTTGGCAGGTCTTTCACACTTTTAATTTGAAAGTATCCAAAACCATTGTACCATTCTGGTAGACAGACTTATCTACTCCCACCACTGAGGCTTGGTCTACTACACTACATACTTACCTCGGTATAACTACAGTGCTCAGGGGTGTGAAATATTTATACCTACCTACCTCCTCTCGCCGAGCTCTCTCCCGTCAGCTTACAGCGTCTTCACTGGATGCGCTACAGTGGCGCAGCCGCATCGGTGCAGATGCACCGATGTAAATTTCTAGTGTAGACCCACCCTGAGATGCTTCAGCTTTCGAGATGAAATGCAGCAGCACTTTTAAGAGCATACAGCAATCGACATTTTAGGGGAGGGTTTGGCGACAAGCCCTCCAAGAAACACATGGTTGGTTGCTTGAAGTTGTCCTTGCAGTTCAGTAGATGCCAGTAAAATGCATGGATGTGTTGCAAACAACAGACCCAATAACTAGATAACACTCACAACCATGTGGGCCTGGGACTAGGACCCTGCCTCATTCTTCAGCTTCACAACTACAGGCCTCTTGAGCTATAGGAAAGTAGATAACTCTTAGCCAGTGGATTAGTATCGCATCTCTGCTGCTGTGAGTAGGAAATAAGTGTTAGGGCCAGGTTGTGGGTGGCCTTTGGGCACGGAACACTGCTCAGTATTGGGTCTGGAGGTCAGAGATCAATCCAGGCCCAGGCCAGGTCAAAACAGCAAAGTCAGAGTCCATTACCAAATTGAGAGCATGAAGCGAGAATTGGGCTTGGGCCAGGCCGGTCTTTCACCAGGGTCAGCAGTGGCCTTAAGCCGAAGACAATAAACCAAAATCATGGTTGGGAGGTGAGTCTAGATCTAGAGCTGGGAGTCTGGGATCAAGGCGAGTGACAGCAAGAAGTGGCAAGCAGAGTGTAAGGCAGAAGCACACGGGGCAGTGGGGGGCTGTGTTGCTCAGACAACCTCCAGAAATGGCTTCCTGATTTATACGGGGAGGGCCAGCCAGTCAGGGAATCACAGAGGGCTGTCGCTCATGCCCCTGAGGACAGGACTTCCTGTAGGGCTTAGCCCTTCAGTTCCTCTTGGAGGTAACCCTGCCTGGGCCCCTGGCAATGATGAGAAAGCAGCTCCTGCCTCAGACCCTGGTTCTAGGCCTGTGGGTTCTTACAATAGTGCAGTCACGTTAAGTACTTGCAGGCATTTGTAAAGGTTTCAGTGCTGACTGCTGAAATATGTGTGTGCTTCACAGGGACAGATCTGTGTTAGATCTAATTAATTAATGTTTGTGAAGTGCTTTGAAGTGCACCTGAGAGCAAACATGAACCAGTGCTTACTCCACAGCAAGAATGTAATATGCTTCCAGGAAGAGGCACCAACAAGCATGTGGGCTACCACATTCTTCACCAGCTAACATTGTGAAGGGACCTACAGGTGACTCTCCAAGGAAGAGCACCCTGGCGCAGAGCCCCTCATTCCACCAGCCAACTATCATGACCTATTTGCTTTCCGGACAGGGTTTCTGCCAGGCTTCTTAGAGGACAGGGAAGATAGGGTTGATCTGGGGAGATTAAAAAACAGGGAGCATGGGGATGATGCCCGGGGAAATATAGCTAGCAGACTCTGTACTTTTGAGATGTTGCTTGGATATTACTTTTTGTCTGCCTACTTCTGTTTGGCAGGATTGCCTGCTTAGATAGTAAGCTCTCTGGCACAGGGACTCTTACCCTGTTTCCTGGTATGTCTGACTTTCCTTGGGCTGAGAGGAGGGTTTGAACTGAAGACCTACTGAGCTAAAGAGCATAAGCCTCTTCTTCTTGAGAACCAAGTCCTTTAGTTGGAAGCAATAGCTGAATAGCAGATAAATAAGCCTCTTATGTGCACCAGCCACTAGAGGGAGACAAAGAGCCACATCAGTCCAGTGTGGGTTACAGTAACACAACGAGGCCCTGATCCAGACGGGCCTCTAGGTGGTACTGTAATACGAATAAATAGTAATAATCCAGTTTTCCAGTAGGGTCTATTGGGACTCAATGCAGGCAAGAGTTTGGCCCCGCTCTGACTTCCAGTAGCCAGAAATCCCCTTTCCTCTTTGTTTCTAGTGGCTCCAGGAAACAATTTGCCAGTTCTTCAATGGCTAATAAGTAAATCACTTTATCTAGTTCACATAAAGTGATCTTTGTTAAGTGTGTTTTTCATGTGGTACCGTGGGCTCTTATGCTTTGTTCTACTATGCTATTAATGGTGGTATGGGGTCCTACAGCTGAATCATGTGGATTTGGCTATTTCTGGTAGAATATAAGGATGCAACATGAGAGTGTAGATTGGCTAGCCTGGGGAGCAGGAAGAATAAATGTTGGCTTTGTGAAAACAGCTGGATATTTCTGTTACAAAGCAGACTTTGGCACCATTATTTATTTGTATTACGGTAGCACCTAGAGGCCCCAACAGAGACTGGATCCCAAAGGTACAAGCAATGCAAGAGCCAGTTCCTTACTCCAAAAGCTTAGAACCTGAATAGACAGATAGACAAACAGAGGGGAAACCAAAGTACTTTTATCCCCATTTTGCAAGTGAGGGATAGAGAGATCATGTGACTTGCCTATGGTCACACAAGAAATCTGTGACTGAGCTAGAAATTAGGCGCTTGCGAATCCCAGTCCAGTGCCTTTACCACAAGAACATCTTTCCTGAAGTGTTCTGAATAAAAAATGATGTGTTCTGCACTTGGGCTTGGTCTACACTTACCCCCCAATTCGAACTAAGGTACGCAACTTCAGCTACGTGAATAACGTAGCTGAAGTCGACGTACCTTATTTCGAACGTACCTCGGTCCACATGCGGCAGGCAGGCTCCCCCGTCGACTCCGTGGTACTCCTCTCGTCTAGCTGGAGTACCGCAGTCGACGGCGATCACTTCCTGGTTCGACTTATCGCGTCCAGACAAGACGCGATAAGTCGAACCCAGAACTTCGATTCCTAGCCGCCAAACTAGCGGCTGGGTGTAGACATACCCTTGGTCATAGTGTTTTTAAAGGATGTGGGAGAACTGGCAACACAAAATAGAAGTTTTGGCTCTTAAATAATTAGGCTATTAAAATGTCTGTTAATATTTGTTATTTTTTAAATAAAAGGCATTTACTTTTTTACTGTGTAAAAGTTTGTCAGGATGGACATTTTATCTACTGAAGAAGAACAAAGAGCCTACAAGGATTTCCTTAAGAAACCCATAACCTTTATTTAAGCACAGAATGAAGACTCCAAAGAGCTTGGAGTTCAAAATACTGAGTCTTATCAGCTTCCAGTTTCCACTGCTCTTTCTATGAAATCCCAGAGGGCTAGAACAGTCATTGCAACAATATAGCAAGGTATCTCCAGGACTTCTACCCAATAGGAACATATGAGGCACACTGTCATCTAAGTAGCAATAGCCTGAAAGACAGTGACTTGTTTAGATACCGGTGTCAGAGTCCTGGCTGCGTCCCAGTGCCTAGAGGATGGTCACCAGCGTGCAGACCCTATTTCTAATTCTGACCCTCCAAGACACACTTTCCATTGCAAACTTCCTGTCTGGCCCCCTTCCTCACAATGTGGGACTCTGCAGTCCAACTGCCCTAGGCCCTGAAACCAGTGCTTTGATCTCCTAAACCTCCCCCGTCACTTATGCACATTTCCCCAAAATCCACCTCCATGGGTGCTCTGGATTATAGTTTAATTCTTCAGGGCTACATGGCAAGTAAATTAAAGAGCATAGGCTTTGCAAAGGAACTTTATAAACCTCCATACACGTTACTCTTGGACAACAAGGGAGAATGGCAGGCAAAATAATAAACATCTGAATGCAATCTCCCCCTTCCCTGCTTAGAGTCCTCAACTCTCCTGCAAGTACTTGGGTTTTGCCAGTGTTCTTGGAGAAGGCAAAGCCCCTCTTGGTCCCACTCCTCCACCTGTGTCTTCTGTTTCTGGTGATGGACTGGCTCCTTTTGCTTAGAGAGCATGCCACTTTGAAAGTAGTCTCTGACACCTTTTCCCCCTCCCCCCCTCCCGTTCTTCTGGAGGGGTTTCCCCATCAGTTGCTGAGCAGAGAGTCATTACTAGTCAACTGCTCTGCCTTTAGCGTTCCCATTGCCCACTCCAGGATAGAACCATTTAATGCTGAGAGCCCTGTAATGGCCCTGTTTCAGCTTCCAAGATGTAGTCTGTTCCTGCTACAAAATAGGGGTTTTAATCCACATTCAAGGTTACAATCGTGAATGACATTTCACAAAATAAGTTGACCTGGACATATCCCCAACTAGGGTGAGAGAAAACAGAATTCAAAGCATATGTACTCCTGCTCAGCCTCTATATCTCCTCCTCTCCTACAGAGATTTTCAATGAATTAGCCCTGAGTTCCTGTAAAGAAGACATTCCCTTTAGGTGGCAATCAGTTTAAAGCCACAGGACCCTTTGCAGAGAGGAAACTGCTAGCAGGACAAAGCCGAAGATTTACTAGCAAAGCAAATTTAGAGAGACAAGGTGGATCTTTTATTGGACCCACTTGTGTTGGTGAAAGAGACAAGCTTTTGAGCTACACAGAGCTCTTCTTCAGACCTGTCTCTGAAGGCTGGTCTCTTTCACCTACAGAAGTTGGTACCGTAAAAGATATTACCTCACCCGCCTTGTCTCTCTAATATCCTGGGACCAACACGGCTTAACAATACTGCAAATAGCAAAGTGAATGGCTTTCTCGTTCTGAGTTCTTTTCCCTACTTTGTCACAGTGTGAAAATTTCTCCTAAAAGGCTTGTAGCTCAGCAGCCCCCTCAGAGGAGTTTCAGTTCCTCCAGCTCCTGAACATACACAGTGAGAGGCCCATTCAGCCCGGCTATCCGCTAGTATTTGGCTGCATCGCTCATCTGATTTGCAGCCTCTTTCTACAATCCACTTGAGGGATGTAAGCTGGAGTTAGTTCTTCACTGGAAGCAGCCTGGCTTTTAATGTCTCCCTCTCAAAGGTGCGTACATGCCTGGAAGCTTGGCAGGGATACAGTGAAAAGCATGTTCCCATCACAAAACATAATCACACTATTAAACTACTTGGGAGCAAACACTACAGACGTTTTCACACTCTTCCAGTCCAGAAATCCCTATACTGGGAATCCTTTATTTTAATAACTACATGGCAGGCGTCAAGCCACTGAAAGACTGAACCCTTTCTGTGACATTGAAATTCTGCAGTAGTGAGGAGACACGAGTACAGAGCAATAATTATACGCTGTTTCTCTCTCCTGTATTTTATTTACAATTTACCTAAATGAATTTTAATCTCCCATCTGCTGATTTCATAACATTTCAGAACTTCTGTGTGGAGAGGTGAATTTTGAACCTCCGCCTGGAAGAGCAGACAGAGAATAGAAAAAAGAAAGGATCAGAGGAATGAAAGGAGGGTGAACATACGTTTTCAGCTCTCTTTTGTGTCTCTTCCTACCGCAGCTTGGGCATGGGGACGGGAACTAGGAGCAATGCTGCTTTAAAAGCCATAACCTTTGGAATTAAAATGAGTTCCCAGCACAAACTGAGCAATAAAAAAGCAATCATATCGCTGGGCTGGTGGACCTTATTATTTTAACATCAGTATGATGGGCTTTAAAAAGCTTTTCGACATGCTGAGAAAGTTAAATACTCGTGTTCCATTTAAAAATTGACCAGCATTTAAATACGGAGGCACCTGCCACTACAAGCAATCAAGGGATTGCTCTTTCGATTTATAAATGGAATAAAACAGCTCAGTAGAATGGCATGACATCTGTGTGGATATTTGTTTAGTTGCGCGTGGTGTACTTAATGTAAGGGATTTAGAGTATTAGGTTCAGACGGTACGCTGCAGACTGCACTTCCCCATGGTGACTTGTCTATTGAATGCAAGATTTAAGTAGTTGAACAAAGTGAACATTTTGTCTGGAAAAATGTAAAAGGGGAGTGTGTGAGGAGAGGTGGCTCATATTCCGGTTTTCCGTTACTGCAAGGAATCCATTAGCTCTGCTAGAGGCAGAAGCAGTGCTATGCATCTATCTCCTAAAACCTTGGAGTATTTCCCCAGAAAATTATTATGAGCTATTGCCTCATCGAACACTTTTCTACTGATATCACTGTCCTCTTCTTCCATACTCTGCTTCCGCCTTTCTGCCCCTTCAACAGAACTATTGCACCCAACTCTGTAGAATGTGCTTTCTCAGCCTGTCCTTCATTTCCAGGGGCATCATTCATTTCAGTCCCAAAGGTACCGTGTCTCCCACTCCCCAATTATTTACAGCAAAAACAAACCAGGACACTGTGATGAAAGAGTAAAAGAACTAAAAAAGAGCCACTGTGGCTTAACAACCATGTAAAAGAAGCAGTGAGAGATAAAAAGACGTCCTTTAAAAAGTGGAAGTCAGATCCTAGTGAGGCAAATAGAAAGGAGCATAAATGCTGCCAAATTAAGTGCAAGAATGTAATAAGAAAAGCCAAAGAGGATTTTGAAGAACGGCTAGCCAAAAACTCCAAAGGTAATAACAAAATGTTTTTTAAGTATATCAGAAGCAGGAAGCCTGCTAAACAACCAGTGGGGCCCCTTGATGATAGAGATACAAAAGGAGCGCTTAAAGACAATAAAGTCATTGCGGAGAAACTAAATGGATTCTTTGCTTCAGTCTTCACGGCTGAGGATGTTAGGGAGATTCCCAAACCTGAGCCGGCTTTTGTAGGTGACAAATCTGAGGAACTGTCACAGATTGAAGTGTCACTAGAGGAGGTTTTGGAATTAATTGATAAACTTAACATTAACAAGTCACTGGGACCAGATGGCATTCACCCAAGAGTTCTGAAAGAACTCAAATGTGAAGTTCCGGAACTATTAACTAAGGTTTGTAACCTGTCCTTTAAATCGGCTTCTGTACCCAATGACTGGAAGTTAGCTAATGTAACGCCAATATTTAAAAAGGGCTCTAGAGGTGATCCCGGCAATTACAGACTGGTAAGTCTAACGTCGGTACTGGGCAAATTAGTCGAAAGAATAGTTAAGAATAAAATTGTCAGACACATAGAAAAACAAACTGTTGAGCAATATTCAACATGGTTTCTGTAAAGGGAAATCATGTCTTACTAATCTATTAGAGTTCTTTGAAGGGGTCAACAAACATGTGGACAAGGGGGATCCAGTGGACACAGTGTACTTAGATTTCCAGAAAGCCTTTGACAAGGTCCCTCACCAAAGGCTCTTAAGTAAAGTAAGTTGTCATGGGATAAAAGGGAAGGTCCTTTCATGGACTGAGAACTGGTTAAAAGACTGGGAACAAAGGGTAGGAATTAATGGTAAATTCTCAGAATGGAGATGGGTAACTAGTGGTGTTCCCCAAGGGTCAGTCCTCGGACCAATCCTGTTCAACTTATTTATAAATGATCTGGAGAAAGGGGTAAACAATGAGGTGGCAAAGTTTGCAGATGATACTAAACTGCTCAAGATAGTTAAGACCAAAGCAGACTGTGATGAACTTCAAAAAGATCTCACAAAACTAAGTGATTGGGCAACAAAATGTCAAATGAAATTTAATGTGGATAAATGTAAAGTAATGCACATTGGAAAAAATAACCCCAACTATACATACAATATGATGGGGGCTAATTTAGCTACAACAAGTCAGGAAAAAGATCTTGGAGTCATCGTGGATAGTTCTCTGAAGATGTCCGCGCAGTGTGCGGAGGCGGTCAAAAAAGCAAACAGGATGTTAGGGATCATTAAAAAGGGGATAGAGAATAAGACTGAGACTATATTATTGCCCTTATATAAATCGATGGTACGCCCACATCTCGAATACTGCGTACAGATGTGGTCTCCTCATCTAAAAAAATATATACTGGCACTAGAAAAGGTTCAGAAAAGGGCAACTAAAATGATTAGGGGTTTGGAACGGGTCCCATATGAGGAGAGATTAAAGAGGCTAGGACTCTTCAGTTTGGAAAAGAGGAGATTAAGGGGGGATATGATAGAGGTATATAAAATCATGAGTGATGTGGAGAAAGTGGATAAGGAAAAGTTATTTACTTATTCCCATAATACAAGAACTAGGGGTCACCAAATGAAATTAATAGGCAGCAGGTTTAAAACAAATACAAGGAAGTTCTTCTTCACGCAGCGCACAGCCAACTTGTGGAACTCCTTACCTGAGGAAGTTGTGAAGGCTGGGACTATAACAGCATTTAAAAGAGAACTGGATAAATTCATGGTGGTTAAGTCCATTAATGGCTATTAGCCACGATGGGTAAGGAATGGTGTCCCTAGCCTCTGTTTGTCAGAGGATGGAGATGGATGGCAGGAGAGAGATCGCTTGATCATTGCTTGTTGGTCCACTCCCTTTGGGGCACCTGGCATTGGCCACTGTCGGTAGACAGGATACTGGGCTAGATGGACCTTTGGTCTGACCCGGTATGGCCGTTCTTATGTTCTAAGAGTCATTTACAGTAAAGGAAGAGTCTCATGATGGCTCTGAAGGGTGGTGACCTTGCCGGGGGCAGTTTCTTGTCTGATCAGGTCCAATGAGAGGAGGGATCCATCAATGGACTCTATTAATTTGGAGAAAGCTTTGTGCTGGGTTGGGATCTTATGCACTCAAGCAAACTCCAAGCCCATAAGATTGCTGGAAGTGCCTGACTCCATTAGCACTTCCAGGTGGACCTTTGACATGGCATAGGTGGAGCGGAAGCTGGAGATGCATCAGGCACTGGTTAGATGCCACCAGAGTACAAGTGGATAAATGCAGGTGTCACAGGCAAGAGGAAGGGGAGGAATGCCAGCCCAGCCTCGACCCCTCTGTCAGGGCTGGGAGCTGGCATTTCCCAGCTGAGATGCAGATTGGGCCTTCA
The DNA here is from genome assembly GCF_002925995.2 of Terrapene triunguis. NCBI lineage: Eukaryota > Metazoa > Chordata > Testudines > Emydidae > Terrapene > Terrapene triunguis. The sequence continues at coordinate 102,756,044 of NW_020664409.1, read as the reverse complement.
GAGGGTAGCCTGAATTGACTTGTCCAGGTTCCCTGCAGTATAGACATAGACCTGATGCCCAACGCTGGTTCTTCTCTGTGTCAAAGAGACAGGCCCAGGCCATGCTGAGCTGTATGGGTTCAGGCTGTAGGATGGATGCGGGAAGTTGTTTGGCTGGTACTGTTAGGCCAGGTGGGGGTCTGGAAGCCTTCCTCCTTTCTTGGCAGCATTCCAACAGCTGGTCATCGATCTTCATACGTGGTTCAATCAAGGAATCCGGACCAGTCGGGGGCTCCCCCTGCATCAGCTCAGCTTTGACCTTGTCACTTAAGCCAAACCAGAGGTGACAGCATTGCACAGCCTCATTCCATTCAGTGTCTGCCACCAGATGCCAAAATTCAGCACTGTAGTTAGGACAGGACAGCTTCTCTGCCTCAGTGGCTGTATGTGGCTTCTGCCACATGCGTATGACTTGGGTTGTCAAAAATCACCACCCTGGCTTGGCTCTAACTGGCCCCAGGAAGGGATTAGATATCTCCAGGAAAGGAGAGGCCCAGGTCTCCTTTCAGCAGACTGAGGATAAGTCCCACTCTGGACTGGCTGGTGGGAAATGTCTGCAAGTCCAACTAGAACAGGAGACTGTTAGTTTCCAAACCCACCGAACTTGCTGTGGTCCCCTTCAAATGTGTCGGGCAAAGGTTCTTTGGTTCTTGATGAGTCTGGCTCACGGGCAGCATGGCTTGTGCCTGCAGCCTTACATTCTGCACCTGCCAGGCTGTGAGCTGGGTTCTGCCAGGTGCCCACTAACTCTAGTAAGGAGATGTTAGCCTTAGTGAGATACACCCAATAGTAGAACTTGTCTCTTCTCTTATTATTTTGGTTGGCTGCTCAAACGATCAGCAACTGGGACGTAGGTCCCTATTTTCATCATTTTAAAGTGTACTCAGACTTAGTGGAGCTTTTGGGGCCCATTTTCTTGCCCTGCGCTTGTTTTTGTGTTGTATACCGTGTACTGTGTGGGGTTCTTTTGGACGAGACCCTAAACCCATAGTCCTGTCTTCTACGAATGGACATTAAAGATCCCATGATCCTTTTTGTTTGTTTGTTAGAGACGAAGTTTGCCCCAATGTCTGCCTATGGCAAAATTTCCCATTCTAGTGTGGTGTCCTGCTTGTCCAATTTGCACTCTCCACCAGAGAGTGAAGGTGGGATACACAGCGATGGAGTTGACTGCCGTTTGGTGCTGTCTGGAGTGATTGCTTTATGAACAGCATGTTTCTTGTAAAGTGCTTTGGGATCCTTTGGAATGAAAGGCCCAGCATGTGTGTCAGATAAGGATGTTTTTACAGCTGCGTGTGCAGTCTGCGTTAAAACGTCATAAAATTAATACAGAAAAAAATATCCCAGAACCGAAAACAGAGCAGTGAAAAGCTCCTTTACCATCAAAGGGCCTGACTGAACAGCCACTGAAATGGATGGAAAGACTCCCATTGCCTTCAATGGGTATTGAATCAGCTCTAACCTTGTAAATGGCTAAGAAGCGTCCCGAAAGCTGCCAGCACAGCTGCAGGAGTAGCGCACAAAAGCAGATATGGCTGATGAAGAAAGAGCCTTTTCAGCTTGGCACCTGGGTCCTTTGACTGTCTTGACTAAAGGAGAGGGAGGAGTACTGCAAAGTGCCATGGCAATTGACATCTTCTTCCCCCATTACAGTGCTTTTAAGATAAATGGTACTCAGATATTTTCCCCCTGCCAAACGAATACATGAGGCATTAGGATATAACTCAGGACATTTGGATGAAGAAATACAGGCCTCAAGCCAGCGAGTAAAGCAACAGTTCTGCTAACTCAGTCAGTTTAGGAAAATGATATACAAAGTTTGCTATTGGAGTTGGAAAAAGTTCAGAAAAGGGCAACAGAAATTATTAGGGGTATGGAACGGCTTCTGTATGAGGAGAGATTAATATGACTGGGACTTTTCAGCTTAGAAAAGAGGTGACTCAGGGGGGATATGATAGAGGTCTATAAATTCATGAGTGGTATAGAGAAAGTAAATAAGGAAGTGTTATTTACTCCTTCTCATAATACAAGAACAAGGGGCCACCAAATGAAATTAATAGGAAGCAGGTTTAAAACAAACCCAAGAAAGTATTTTTTCACACAATGCACTGTCAACCTGTGGAACTCCTTGACAGAGGGTGTTGTGAAGGCCAATACTATAATGGGGTTCAAAAGGGAGCTAGATAGATTCATGGAAGATAGGTCCATCAATGGCTATTAGCCAGGATGGGCAGGAATGGTGTCCCTAGCCTCTGTTTGCCAGAAGCTGGGATTGGGTGACAGGGCATGGATCACTTGATGATAACCTGTCTGTTCATTCCCTTTGGGGCTCCTGCCATTGGACACTGTCAGTAGACAGGATACTGGTCTTGATGGACCTTTGGTCTGACCCAGTACGGCCGTTCTTATGTTCCATACAGCACATGGCATAAAATAACTACAAGCAAAGACCAGATCAGCATAGGAGCCTATTGTCTTGGCCATAACCTTCCTTTAAGCTCATTTGCTAGATTATAGGCCATAAATGCACTAATTTCTCATCCCTACAGATACTGGATGAGTATCTCTGTCAACTGGACATATCCACTCTACTGTCTGCCCACCAGGCGGCACCCCCGGAGAGGACCATGGTTCAAAACCATACAAACTAGTCCCCCAGGGATTCTCTACCCCTTACTTAATGCAGAACATCTGGAAAACAATCTGACAGCTGGGCACCTATGTTCCAACTATAAAGTTCACAGTAGGTGTGCTGTAATTCTATTATCTTAAAAATGTGATTATAACATCTGATTAAATTAGTGAATCTGACTTTGCAATTAAAATGTACAGTGTTTTCCACTAAACTGCAAAACTGGATGGTGGAAAGATGGATGGCTCGGGGATAATGTGATATGGAGCCTTTCACTTCTCTGGTAAATTCTGCTTTGAATCCAGCTTGCGTTAATGGTGTCTGGGAAGCTATCATCTGATGGACTTTTCCCATCCTCTGTGAAATGATTCAGTGGTCTTGACTCATTTCTGAATGGAGAACTGTCAAGATCACACCAAAGCCACCACAGCTGGCACCTCTGGGAATCTTGGTTGGTAAAGAGATCTGCTTGAATTGTAAATTCTTTGAGGCAGGGCCTTTCTCTTACTTTATGTTTGTACAGCACCTCACCTTTGTACAGGATCTCTGCTGGAGTTTCTACGTGCTGCTGTTATGACAAAGAGACCAAGTTTTGAACTGCCATGGAAAGTGAAATATGCCCAGTGGGCAGCCTTCGCCTATATCACGCTGTTAATGTATCTCAATCTTGACCAAAATATACTGTTTCTATAGGATGAAAATGTTATTCTGTCTTCATGCTCTGTCAGTCCCCTCTCTGTACAGAGTGCTAACCAGTGTGCCAGCTGTGATGGTAGGTTCTGGTGTATATATTGTAGAATGTGTGAAAGTTGATATTAAAATTAAGGAATCTTTAAAAATGGAATAGATGTGAAATCTGAAAGGGGGAACCAGGAGCTTACAGAACACCCTATCATTTCAAATGATTTGCATGAATAATAAATATCATTAGCACATTTTCCATGTGCAACACCCTCCAAGCTGTTCAATTGCTATTTCTCCTTCATCTGCTTGGAGGGATGGAAGAGATTGGTGCTAATTTGTTCATATTTTATTAATGCTGTTAATTCTTAAGAGACTCCATTAATGCCATGTGAACATGCCTGAAGAGTCGTAATAAACAACCTAGGACCAATGTGCGTCCTTTGGAGTCAATTTGATCTAAGCTTTTTTATATGTAAATCGCAATTATGCAAATTAAATCAAACACTCCACTCCCACTGCCAGGGCTTGCTTCTACTACCATTTCAATTGCTTAAAAGTACATAATACCTTATAGAGTAAATCTATTCAGCCCCACACTCAGAGCGATGGGTGTGGGATGTAGGGTGGCACTTTCTCATTACCATTTCTTTAGAACAGCAGGGCCTGTTTACCTAAATTGCTCTTTAGTTTTCTCCTCATCATTACCAGCAACTCTGTTCATCTTATAGTCCCTCCCTCACCCACGGGTGGCCTGAATCCCCTCCCCCCTTCTCTCTCAAATAAGCATAATTGCACAAAGTTACACCCACATAAGTGGAGAATCAGCTCTTTTGTGAAACAGTGATAATATGCAATACAGCCCTTTTCCCAGACACCCCTTCATTAGGACTACCTCAGCCTTACTAATCCACTTCCCCTCGGGGCTGCCTTTGTATAGGAACTTTCCCCCCCAGCATGTCTTTCTGAAGCTGGGCAAAGCCAAACAGCTACAGATCTGAAGTGGCTATTTTGTAACTACCTGCCATTCCCTCCCTCTGTTTTTCTCTTGCTGGTATGTTTCTCTTTAGCTTTTCCTTTCCTGTTCCTGAGGAGACCGTGGACTTCCACACCTCCCATTTGTCTGAAAACCCACCACACACACACAACACTTCCAATGTGTGGAATTGGGCCTGAAATCTCATAATCTAACACCCTCTTTTCCATTCTGTCCCTGCTTTGAAATGCTTCACAGTTAGGAGTATATTTACTGTGTGACCCCACTTATCTGAAATGCTCCCCTCCCATGTAGCACTCTTCTCTTCCTCCCTAACGAATCACTTCCTCTCTTTAAATCCCACCTTAAAGCGTCCCTTGCTTGCCTAGTTTATAATGAGGGGAAGGTGTGGTCTCTTGTGTCTTGAGCAGTGCACAGAAAATCAGGACTTTTGAGGTAAAATCCTGGCCCTATTGAAGTCAATATTAGCTAGGGTATCCAGCATTGTATTTAAAACATAAGGGACTGTTTTCTTAGCACCCCTGCCTCTGCCTTACTCCTGATATTATTATTATAATAAGTAATAATACATAAAAATAAGCAGTACACACCTACATTCACCAGGGTATTTCTTTCTGCTTTTTGCAGCACTCAGCAACTCATGATTTTGTTGTACAGAGATGAAAAAATAAGGGACGTTCCCTTGTAATAAAGGCCTGCTGGTGACCCCAAATAGTAGCTTTGCCATCAGTTTGATCAGGGCCAGCATTTCACCCCTAGGTTCTATTCCAGTCCCTGTCCCTGGCTCATGACGCGACTTGCCCTTTGTCAAGTCACTTACTTAACTTTGCTGTGCCTCGGTTTGCTGATCTATAACATGGGGATACTAATGTTTACACCAAACGCACAAAGCTACTGAGGTGATAATGAATAAATAGTTTATACTGTGCTTTGGAATCCTCAAATGTAAAGGTACGCTCTGGAAAAGTAATTATTATAACTAGGTTTAGGCCCTAAATATCAATTTGGTTAAAAAGAAAAAATATATAATAAAATATGAAGAGACGCTTTTCATGTCCTAAAAATAACAATAATACAAAAAAGATTAAGACTTTATCAGTGTGGATTTAAATCCTTTTCTCTAGAGTAGTTAATCTGAACCTTGCAGTACTGTGCTTGTACGTGAGACCCAGAAAGCAAAATAGACTAGAAATAAGTAAAAAAGCCAATTCTGTTTCATTGCCTTGAATGTCGGACGTCCACTGAGTCAATAAGCATCTTAACATTGGATGTAAACAGAGCAGGTCAAAATCCAAGGGGGGAAGTGACAACATTGTGGTAATATTTTTCCTGCTTTCTCTCCTTGCTCCGTTCATCAAAATGTGAAGCTGTGACAATTCAGCCCTAACAGAACTGTTATGAAAATTGTAATTTAAATGGCATCAAAGATGTCTAAAGTAATGGATAGAGACTCTTTTATTAACCCACATAAATGAGTTTTAAACTTTTACCTGTGTTCAAACCTGGGTTTATCTGTTTATACCTACTGACTTCAGTGAGAACTGTGAATAGACTCCTCCTCCCCCCCCCCCAGTCTCATAAACAAACTAGGGAAAGGTGATCTAGATGAAATTAGTATAAGGTGGGTGCACAACTGGTTGAAAGACTGTACTCAAAGAGTAGTTATCAATGGTTTGCTGTCAAACTGGGAGGGCATATCTAGTGGGTCCTGCAAGGGTCAGTCCTGGGTCCAATACTATTCAATATTTTCATTAATGACTTGGATAATGCAGTGGAGAGTACACGTATAAAATCTGAAGATGACACCAAGCTGGGAGGGGTTGCAAGCACTTTGGAGGACAGGTTTAAAACTCAGAACAACTTTGACAAATTGGAGAATTGGTCTGAATTCAACAAGATGAAATTCAGGAAAGACAAGTGCAAAGTACTTTACTTAGGAAGGAAAAATCAAATACACAACTACAAAATGGGGAATAACTATCTAGACCAGTGGTTCTCACCCTGCAGCCCAATCAGCACAAAGCTGTGGCCCATGTGACATCCTCAGGGCCATAGAGGTAGTATTGGATTCGGCCCACAATAGGAGTGTTATATGTCAGACACAGGAGGTAACTCGGAACTGATGAGGCCCCAGCTGGAGTACTGTTTCCAGTTCTGGGCACCACAATTTAGTAAAGATGTGGGCCAATTGGAAAGAGTCCAGAGGAAAGCAACAAAAATGATAAAAGTTTTAGAACAGCAGACTTATGAGGAAAGGTTAAAAAAAACTGGGCATGATTACTATTGCAAAAAGGGGATCTGATAAAAGTCTTCCGATATATTAAGGGCTGTTATAAAGTGGATGGTGATCAATTGTTCTCCATGTCCACTGAAGGTAGAACAAGAAGTAATGTGCTTAAGGGGCAGCAAGGGAGATTTAGGTTAGATATTAGGAAAAACTTTCTTACTATCGGGGTAGTTAAGCTCTGGAATAGGCTTCCCAGGGAGTTCGGGGAGTCCCTGTCATTGGAAGCTTTTAAAAACATGTTGGACAAACACCTGTCAGGGATGGTCTAGGTTTACTTGGTCCTGCCACAGTGCAGGGGGCTGGACTTGCTGATTTCTCGAGGTCCCTTCCAGCCCTACATGCCTGTGGTTCTATTAACACCTCTCACCTCAGAGCCTGGCCAGTGAGTAGGAATAAAAGGATCAGCAAACAAGGCTTTTAAAAAGCAGCCTTCCGGCTGCTAGGAAATTACATGCAGAAAAGTTTTCAACATTTATTTTGTCTGGAGCGAGGGAGGAGGGCTGGGCAATAGTTTCTATGATTTTTTTTTTAACCTTGAAATCAGCAGTGTATAAATACCATGAGTCATTCCTGTCTGTGTGAGGTGGGTGTGTGAAGACTTTCGCGCTGAGTTCATAAATACATATACGCTTCTCGATGGAAAGCTGTGTTTGAAATTCTTTGGCTTGCAGCAAGCACTGCTCCATGTTACTGCAGGGGGGACATGTTGGGATGTAGGTAGAGAGTGGAAGGGATTTATTGTTGTCTTCTATTCCAAAGCGGGCATTGCAAAGTCCTGTTCTTCTGTGCATCTTTCATTTGCGGAGATTTTTTCTCTTCTGGGTGTGTTAAGTTTGTATTTTGCAAGCAAAAAGCTCTGTGGAAAAATCCTGGCCTCTGAGTATATTCTAAGTAAATGGACCCTGCAGCGGGGTGCTCTATGAGAGGTTGGGGGAGGAGGGGATTCTGACAGTGGACTCAGCCCACTGCACCTCACCTCGGGTTTGCAGAGCGAATTGCTTTTTGGATCCCTGCTGCCTCCTTTCCCTGCCCTGCTCTTGAGCCCTCCCTGTCTCTTTTGTAGTGCTGTGAATGGAGTGCTCAGGTCAGTGGTGTGGCTTCCCCCTTCCTTTATTCAGCAGAGCTACATCTCTTTTGTTCCATTCAGGGCCTTCTGCAGCCCTTGCATGGACCAGAAGATTTTTGCCCAATTATGATTTGCTCAAGTGAGGATTTCTTGACACGTGGTCATGACCTACGTGGCCTACTCTTATAACTAGATGCCTGGGATTTGGGAGACAAGTCCCAAAGGAAAACCAGCTGCAGTGAAAATGATTGCTCTGAGGGTATTCTGGTTTGTGGGTTATTGATGCTGAAAGAGTCTAGACTTTATGGACTATTTTAAGGACTGGATCTGCCATTTGATTCAGAGCAGGTGGAAAGTCATGGGCCCAGCTCCTAGAGTTCTGCTGTGCCTAGAGTTTGGGTTGCTCTATACAGCACATTCTAAGTTAGGTCCTGGTTCTGCAGCCCTTACTCACATGAGTAGTCCCATTAAGTGCTGCACATCATGTTTAAGGGGTGCAGAATTGGACCTTTATTATTATTAATTATTATTATTATTATTATTGTAATCCTTCTGCCAGGTGGAGCCAGCAGCAACAAGGGCTGGGTTCAGTATCTAGGGGTTCCTTTTCAACAATACAACACAAAACTGGCTCGAGCTCCCACCCAGTGACCTGGGACAATTACACACCACTCCCTGAGTGCCACAAAAAGGCAGTACTTCCCCTCTCGCAAGCACAGAGTCTGAGTGTAGCAAAACTTTTAATAAAAGGAGGGAAGTAACTCAGCATTAATTTGGGAAAACAACACGACTAGGGTTCATAAACACAAACCATGAGCAAAAGATTCACCCCCAAGTTAGTTGGGCAGTGTCCTTTTCACCTCAGGCTCTTAAGTCCAGCAACCCAAAAGTCCCTTTAACGTGCCTATCCCTTCTATGTACCCCACTCACAGTTGCTGTCCTTGGCCAGTGCAGCCCCAGAGTTCAGAGGTTCATCTGCAGAGTTCACCTCCCACCTTGTGTGGATTGGGGGTAAGGAGGCATCTTATACACTCCACTGCTCAGGCAGTCACTTCTCACCCCAATGGCCGATTGTTGCGTCTCTGTGGGGCTCTACTGGCCACTTGCCACACCTCTCCACCAGCTTCCCTGCTGGCCATGTCTCTCCAACAGCCTTCCTGCTGGCCACTTGCTGTGCCTCTCCACCAGCTGCCCAGCTGGCCACTCACCAAGATGTCTTCAGGGTCTCCCCACTTAACACAGCTCTCAGTGATTTCAGCTGTTAGTGCGGGAGCCTCGCTACTGGTGCATACTGGGCAGTCTCTTGCAATAGAGACACTATCCCAAAGTAGCTCTAATACTTAGACCTAGGTATCAGTGATTTCAGCTCTGCAGCATGTAACAAGACTCTCAATTGAATCTAAATTAGCTCTTTTATGATATCATGGAAAGAAGAAGGATCAAGTGATGTCTGGGACCCTTAAACAGGGCCCACCTTTTCTCAGCTCATTGGGCTTTGGAACCCATGTCCCCTGCTTAGTGAGTGCTGTTAAGTTGAGGGTGACTCCCTCCATCGGGGTATGCCAGGTACAGTTCTGCTGCCCTCGGTTCACACAACAAGGATAACAACCCTCTATTACTCCTGCCTCAATCACAAGGAGACTGGGGATCCAACACAAGCCACAAGTGATCATTTGGGCAAGCAATCCCATCATGCTGAGCACCTAGGCTGCGTGGGTGTGTCCATGCAAACGAGATCAGCTTCTGAAGTCTTTTTCCACAGCTCACCACTAGATGTCAGGGGAGAGCTCATTTAGACTCTGCTTACATCGTTATTTAAAAAAAAAATTAAAGTGCATTAGAAAATCCAATCTATGCAGCATGAGTAGCTGAACCAGCTCTTTATACATTCGAGGATATCACCTGTAAATGGTACCTGTCAAACATCCATCAAGAATCTTGGATTATCTAGACATCACAATATGTATAATCATAAATTAATATAAATGTGGGTCACAGCCGAGGAATGCTCTGAATTGCCCATGTTCGTTCAACTGGCAAATGCATCTTATGCAGCTCCTGGAGTCTACAAAGTGCTGTAAAATTCTCTGGATCTCAGTGCAGAACTGGGAACGTGGTGGGAAAATGATTCAGATCACAGCAGGAAGACACGATAGATTACGTTATACATGCTGGAATACCAAGCTGGAACAATGCAATGTTGGGTGTTCCAGTGTATCTACTGGGCATGCTCACAATATCACAGTATAGATCTCCTACAATCAAACATGTATTTGAAATTTAGTGAGGGGATTAGCAAAGACACAAAGGGCAGTGAGGAACCCAGTTCTCCTGGACTTTCCATGGGAGTTTGGAACTTAACTGACTGCCTCTTGTGCCACTGATAGTCTCCCTCTTACTGAATGATAAAGAATACGGTAATCCTTACAGGGCTACCACATCAGCCCCACTACCCATGTGCGAATTTCCAGATCCATAGAGCTCCCTGTGAACAGGGCCGCCCGGGCGGGGGGGGGGGGCAAATGGGGCAATTTGACCCAGGCCCCCACGAGAATATAGTATTCTATAGTATTGCAATTTTTTTTTCTATGGAAGGGGCCCCCGAAATTGCTTTGCCCCAGGACCCCTGAATCCTCTGGGCGGCCCTGCCTGTGCAGTATCCTGGGACAGAGAGATTGTAAACCCTTTGGGCAGGAACCATCTTTTTATTCTGTGTTTCTGCAATGGGGTCCTGACCCATGATAAGGACTTCTAGGTGTTACCGCAATAGAAATAATAATAAAAAGGGAGGATAGTGCCATGGAGAACAAATGCAGGGCATTTACCTAACATCCCAGAATATACGGTACCTGGGTATGCATGCTGAACACAGGTCTGGCTGCTAAGAGCAGAAGGTTAGACAATAAGATTGATCTATAATCCTCCCTCCTAAAAATGTTCTGTACATTATCTCAAATCTATTTGCTCATGACAAATAATGTAAATTGAATTTTTGATATGATTTGAGATGTTAAATAAAATACTTAAATCTTAAAACAAATCTTCTTTGTAATCAGACTGTAGGAGGATTACTTTAGCAAGTACTTTAGTTATTTAGGAAATGAGAAAAATATTTGTTTTTCTTTTTAAAAAAAAAAAACCCATGTGAATTATTTATTCAAAGTGCAACTTCCTAATGAACAGCTATGGTTGAAAACTGATACCACTTATACAACAGGCACATCATGGATACTATTTTTATTTTTATTTGCAAATTATACAGTCTAAATTATGCATTCACACACATACAGCACTTTAAAAGACAGATTGCATGACAGACAATTTAACTTTGCAAATAAAACTGTAAGCAAAATCACCTTTTTGTGTGTGTATTTCCTGATTTTGTGTGATATTCTGTATATTTTTAAATGATATATTGCTGTGCACATTACTGTACAGAGAAAAATATATACAGCAGGAATGCAGATGGAAACCTCAGTAAGACGTCAAAGTGACTTCTTGGGGTGCACTTTATTCACACATAGAAAGGTTTTTTTCAAACTCTGAAAACACCCATTGGGAATTTTACCACTGATTTACCAGACCCCATTGGGAGATCTAACAGATCTCTGAATTAAAGTGTTCATGACCGAAATTTTTAAAAGCAAGAGTGATTAATCATTAGAACTAACCACAAAGAGAACTGGTGGATTCTTCATCTCTTGAAATCAAGATTTTGATGTCTTTCTGGGAGGTAAGTTTTAGCCACAAAAAAAAAAAAGTTATTGGGCTCAATACAGTGGCAACTGGGTAAAATGTAATGGCCTATGATAAATCGGACATCAGAACAGATGATATAATGTTCCTTCTGGCCTTAAAAATCTATGAATCGCCCAGGAAAATGAAATGAAGTAGTGAGAAAGAAGACAGGAGATGAGACAAAATGGAGGTCTGAAATCTATTTGCTAGTCAACTGCAGGAACACATTCACATCCCTCCCTGTTATACAATATGCTATTTTTAAAAAAAGGAGATTCACCAAACTACATACATGATTAAAACAATAGTGTGGCTGGTCATGTATTTATTCAAAGTAAACCCGGCTAATTATACTGAGAATCATTTGCCATTGTACAGCATCTTTCATCTGAGGAGCTCAAAGATCTTAGTCCCGGTCAGGTAGGTAAATGAGATGTACTATGTACTAAGCTGTAATTGCAATGGGGAATACTTGCACATGTGGGTAATCTCTTACCTACTGGGGAAAAGATAAGGAAAAAAGCCTTAAGCGGCACTCACTGTAGTCGCCTCTGGAGTGGGAAACAGCACACAGCAGCACACAGCAACATTGCAAAATGGTGTTCATAGGAAGTGAAGAACAATACCGCATCCAATAGAAACTACAAGGGGAAATTAGATAAAGCAGATTATATTTTCATGAGATGGGAGTCTGGAGTTCTCTCTCTTACTCTTAAAAATGCCATAAAATCTTTAATGATCACAAGGCAGGACTGTGATGTCTCATCTCTTACAAAAGATGGCACTTCCAGGAGTCCAATATCCCATATACCTTACTGAGGCACCGGTTCAGAGCTTTCTCAGAGAGAAGAGTGCCACCTACTTCATCAGCATCATGGCTGTCGACAGCCCATTGGTGTTCCTTGGAGTTCCGTTGCTCTGCCCTGCTAAGCATTCGAGGATGGAGAAGACCACACACGCTCTCAGATATGAGGCAAGACACACACTATACATGCCTAGATGCACTAGATAGCATAAGGCAATATGGGTACAGATGTTTTAAACCCTGGAGACACCAGTTCTAACTTTGTTTCAGCTCACAACGACATAGGGGAACCAGTTCAGAAATATGAAATGCACTGTCCTCCTCCCAACTAAAATTATCTCCCAGATCATGACCTATTATTTAGAATCAAACCTGCAAAAAAGTTCTGTAGAGCCTAGGTGGTTTGTGGCCTGAAAAGGAAATGCCAAAACAGTACCAAAAAGGCAGCTTCTTGCAAGATTTCCAGCCTGATTTTGCAGCTGTAAGTGAACGGCTTGTTTGGCTAACTAGCCAAACATGTGAATTCTTTTCTGAACCCAGCCTGAACTCCAACCCTTCACTGCTCACTCATCTGGGGGTGTCTTTTGTACTCCTTACAACACACTCACGCAGACTGCAATAATTCAGCATGACTGGCAGTTAAGAGAGGTTCAGGATAAGCTCAGGACTAGAACAGCAGGTCAGGATTCAGGTACATTAATGAAGCTCTGTCAGGAAGTTGGCAGAGTGGCTATTTTCTCTGTGTGGTGCTCTTACCAATTGCCTTAATCTCTCACTTTCGTAAGCGCTAAATTTATTCCAACTTTACATTTCAAAAATAGAGAAATAAAACCTGTAAATCATCTTGCTGTAAGTGACTGTACTGAGGAAGGTGACTAATTCTTAGTTCTCCCTGCCAATCCACTGCTATGGGGCCAAAAATATTTTAAAAGAAAAAAATGGACATACTAAAACAGAAAATCAAGCCGCACCATACACACATTCAGCCAGAAAGTTGGTGGACAATGGGATTGTTTTCATGTACAGAATTCTGCTACAGACTGTTCACACCTGTTTGTACTAAACTAGAGACAATACCAGGATTCAAAACTCCTTAAATTCATGGGGTTTTGAAGATTCAGATCCAAAAACAAACAAACAAACAAATATCGAGTCATGTTCAAGGTCTCAGCCCTTGACTTCAAAGTGCTCAAGCGTCTGGGCCCAGGACCCCTGAAAGATCAACTAAAGTTCCAGTATGAGGACTGTGGTTGACAGCTCTTCTCCTTGGGCATAACGGATTTTTCTACTACACGGGTAAAGCTCACCTATGCAGGTGACAGAGCTTTCTTGGGGTCCAGTCCCAGATTATGGAGTGAACTCCCCTGGGAAGTAAGGACCATCACAAGCCACAGCACTTTATGTTCCAAGTGCAATGAGCACATCTTTGACTTGCCTTCACTAACATAAACACAGAGCACTGTAAACATATAATATAATTTATTTAAAAAAAAAAACACCAAAAGAAAAACACTCTGCTACACACATTATTTTCCCCATGAAGAGTGTCTGAGAAAAAGAACCACTCCAAATGTTAGTCATATCACTTATAACGCTACTGGGAAAGGCTTAGATACTATGGTGGTAGTATAGGAACCTGTATAACTATTAATTTATGTGTATAAAAGTAGCACCTACAGGCTGCAAACAAAATCAGATCACTGTACAAACACTGTTAGTCAGTGCCTACCCTGAAAAGCTTCCAATCTGAAGGCAAGACAGACTGGGAAGGGAAAACAGGTCTGAAGTGATTTGCCTAAAGTTACACAGCAGGCCAATGGCTGAGCCAATAATAGAACCTCACTCCTTTGAGTCATACTTCAGTGCCCAATCCACTGGTCCATGCAATAGCCGGAATTGACTCTATATTTGCTCATAATATCTAATCCAAACCTTGTTCTGATTTGTCCTTAAACTCAAACCCTGAGCCAGAGCCTAAATTTAAGAAATCCAGATATACGCTACTGAAGTTTTACACCATCTCCAATTTATTTAGGACACTTAAATGTAGATTGATTATGATCTAGTTTTATCTAATGGGTTATCGACACTGATGGGCTATTGAATTATGTATTTTCAATACAGCCTCACATACTTAAGATAACCAGATGTGGTCATATTTAGATTTGTTTTCTCTCAGAGTCTTTCTCAATAACATGTACTTCAATACAATTCCTTTGATACTGGGGAGTATTTCTGAGAAATTCAAGTACCATGCTTTCATCTTTAACATTAAAACACAATCATCTTCTTAATACTTTATTAACAGGCTGATATTGATGCACCAGGGACTTTCCCCTATTAAACTAGATCTCAATATGTTTTAAATAAATACTTTAACAAACCAAGGCTCCATCAGAGGCTAGTTATTCAATAATATATCCAGGGTTGCTCAGTACTGCATATAATGTCATGGCTTGTAATGTTTCCCTTTTCATTAATCCCCCTCACTAACTATTGTTTATTATTATTATTTGGGTAGTGCCTACCAGAGATCAGGGCCCCATTGTGCTAGGCACTGTACAAACAGGTTAGCCAAACACGTGTCAGGGATGGTCCTGCCTCAGCACAGGAAGCTGGACGAGATAAACTCTTGAGGTCCCTTCCCGCCCTATATTTCTGTGATTCTATGAAACATAAAGACTGAGACAGCCCCTATCCTCAAGGTTTTTATCTAAACATTCAAGATGGACGAAAAGACGTTTTTTTATCCCCACACTACAGATGGCACAGCTGGGCACAGAACCAAGGTTACCCAAGTCCCTATGAAATGCCTTAACCACAATACTAGACTGCCCCTCAGATTTACTGGGGAACCTATTTTGCTGAAGATGGTATCATAATAATCAGCCTTATAGCTATGTCACTTTGGGGATCGGCAAGAAGCCGAGGCATCAAAAGGTAGATACAAACATATTTTATTTATGTCTGTTTTTATAAATGAAGACCTTTATTTTTAGCAATTCAATAGTGTCAAGGTCAATACAATGGCTATACTAGCCATGGGCTCAATGATTACATTACATTTATATATTAGCACTTTGCCTAGTAAGAAACAGGCTTATGCAATATCTTTGAGGAACAATAGAGAGATCATTTTGTGGTCAGGGAATGAGTTTGAGATCCCTGTCCATTTCCTCATGGGAAAGGAAATGTCTAGCAGAGGGTAACACTGAAATTTACATCACATGTTCCAGATGAATGTTACACAAACTGCACATGTGGCAGAGTGGATTAGCATAAAGCAGAAGGGAAGAGACAAATGCGCACGTAAACATGCTTTTTGGGAGATGAGATTGCATCTGATAGATTAATTCATGGGCCGTGTTGGTCTTGCATTGCGAGAGGGCAACAGAGCCTTTAGACAACACCTGGGGACCAAAATAGTAGATGGACCCACCTGCTTTGTACATCACCAAAATATCCACGGGTAATGCAGGATGCTGAGATTTTCAAAAGCTGCTTTCATTGAAAGAGCTAAAAACAGGCATCAGCTCAAGTACGGGATATGCAACCTACAGAGCTCCCTCTAATCCAGGGCCCAGTGGGGGTTTGGGTCAGGATAGTGCTGTAAATAATGCAGATGTTGAGGCCTGGCTGGTGGCTCTGGAGCTGTACAGCTCCCTCCGTCAACCCTCAAGCATCAAAGGAGGCATGTGGGTTCTAGAAGCAGCAGTAATATCTACTGCAGTGCCATGGTCTCACAGGAAGTCTGGGGCATTGTTGCTCGGTGGGGAGGATTTAGTTCCTTTCCATTTTGGTACCCAGATGTTGCTGAAACACATGTGCACGCACAGGGGCACCCCATTTTGGTTTGCTGTGAGGTCCATCCTTGTGCCTATGCGATTTTTTTTATGAGGTTCTTAGCCCACTGGAGACAAGGCCAACTGGTGAGATTTTTCCAAGAGTTCAGTCGAGTACTGGATGAGGGTCTCCTTTTGGTTTAGAGGAGGATCCAGAAGCAAGGGAGGAAGTTTTGCCTCCAAGAGGGAATGAAGATTTACTTAGATTGTAAACTCTTAAGGCCTGAGGCCGTCTTGATATCATGTGTCTGCACAGTGCCCAGCACAATAGGGCCCTAAACCCTAATGGGAACCTCTAGGTGCTACTGCCATACCAATAATTATTATTAATCATCATGATAATGTAAATGTTAAAAACAAAACAAAAAACCCTTAGAGTAAAATTATCAAGGATTAAAGAACAATCTGCGCTGGTTAGGCCTCAACTGGAGTACTGTGTCCAGTTCTGGGCACTGCATTTCAAGAAAGATGTGGAGAAATTGGAGAGGGGCCAGAGAAGAGCAACAAGAATGATTAAAGGTCTTGAGAACATGACCTATGAAGGAAGGCTGAAAGAATTGGGTTTGTTTAGTTTGGAAAAGAGAAGACTGAGAGGGGACATGATAGCAGTTTTCAGGTATCTAAAAGGGTGTCATAAGGAGGAGGGAGAAAACTTGTTCACCTTAGCCTCTAAGGATAGAACAAGAAGCAATGGGCTTAAACTGCAGCAAGGGAGATCTAGGTTGGACATTAGGAAAAAGTTCCTAACTGTCAGGGTGGTTAAACACTGGAATAAATTGCCTAGGGAGGTTGTGGAATCTCCATCTCTGGAGATATTTAAGAGTAGGTTAGATAAATATCTATCAGGGATGGTCTAGACAGTATTTGGTCCTGCCATGAGGGCAGGGGACTGGATTTGATGACCTCTCGAGGTCCCTTCCAGTCCTAGAATCTCTGAATTTATGAATCTATGAAAACCATGACTCAAAGATGAGAGTAAAAGGCATTACAATAGAAATGAAAATGGATTACAGGGCTAAGGCCTGTCAAGTCACTTTCCTCCATCCTCCCCACCCCTGCTTTTTATTGTTTGTTTGGTGGCAGATTTTTTCAAGCCCTTACATATGTGTTCATGATGAGGGGAGTAGAGTGAGGAATGAATCCCTCCCTCTATGAGTAGCTCCCAGGCAAGGCCCTGTCATAGTTGCATTCAAGGAAATGAAGTTATACCTCACCCGTGCACCTCAACAGGGACAGGGAGAATCGGGGCTGTGGTACTGCCTGACCCATGGGACTCACAAGGTCAAACACAAATTATTTTGGGGACGTTCTCTGGCCTGGGCTGTATAGGAGGTCACACTAGATGATCCCAATGGTCCTTTCTGGCCTTGGAATCTATGAATCTGTAAACCAGGGCATAAGGTAGGAGCAGGAATGGTGAAGCCTGCATAGGCAGGGCTGGATTAAGGTATAGGCACCACAGGCCGCAGGTCGTCAGAGTCTCAGTTTTTCATTAAAAAATAAAACAAAATTAAGTTTCTGGACCTCCTGGTTGGGAAGAAACGTTTGAAAACGTGAGTCAAGTGTAACCAACGTAAAGATGTCTGTCCAAGTCGGTGGACAGCCTGAAATTATAGCTCTGAGCAGTGTATGCATCTCTGTGGGGCATAAAAGTCCTAGACCAACTACTGTCTGGGGCCCTGCCAACACTATCTTAACAGAGGATGTGTGTGGCAGGAGAAGACTATGTGAGGCCTACTCAGTTTATCCAAGCAGATAGTCTGGCTGCTGGGCTAAGTGTGTGGGGGGTGGAGGGGGCACGCTTGCTGCCAGGTTAACCTCTGTGGGGGGTGGGAAGGAACCCTTGCTGCCACTCCTGAGGGTAATGGGGTCCTGCTGCCATTCCTAGGAGAGAGAAGTAGGGAGCCATATTGTTGCCCCTGCCTCTGTGGACTGGGAAGAGGGACACTTCCACTATCACTCCAAGTAAGGGGAGGAGACATGGGGGGTGGGCAGATTCTTTTAATCCTGATTCTCTTAGTCCTTCTCTGTGCACTTTGCGACTTGAGGGACTGTCCCTCCCCAAGTATCCAATGGGATGGCTAAACTAGTCTCCATCCTCTGCATAAATCAGTGGCCCAGATTCTTAGAGGTATTTTGACTGCTAACTTCTATTGATTTCAGTAGAAGTTACACTCCTAAATACCTTTGAGGCTCTGGGCCTAGATGCCCCCAAATTGGCTGCTATACCACCCTTCAGAGCAGGCCGACAACTCTTTAAAGCCCCATTCATGCACAGTGCTACATAAATCATTTTTGGTCACATTATTTAAAGCACAAATCTACAGTTTCAGAACTTTATCTCTCCCCCCCCCACCCTCCAGCTTCATTTCCTTTAGAAAGACTTACCCTTCATTCTATGTTGCTCAGGTGTCACTCATTTTAATAAACACACATTTGATTATGTGGAGGCACAGGGGCCAGCTTGCCTTTGTTGATATTCTTTGTGGCATAGTTAAATGTTATTTAGATGAAGTCACTTTCCAAGAAAATTACTCTCCGCAGGGGACTGAGAGTGGCAAAGTTTAAAAAAAAAATTGGAAACCATGCAGTGTTTCTTGCATGTGAATAGCTGTGAGCAGGTGGTTATGGAATTTTAATGCTTTGATTATAACTTCTATTTTTATAAAGAAGTACAGTTACTACAGTTTGAAGTATGTTGTCATTTTTTTCCCAACTAATTGTACATGAATTCTCTTGAAACAATAGTTGCTTCAGACACTGATTTCTTGCACTTAATATACAATATACCTGGGATGGAGGACATGTAAAACTTCAGAATAAGTTTTCAAAATCAAAGAAGAATATCAGTGTTAGAAGGGACCTCATGAGGTTATCTAGTCCAACCCCCTGCTCAAAGCAGGACCAATCCCCAAACAGATTTTTTGCCCCAGATCCCTAAATGGCCCCTTCAAAGATTGAACTCACAATTCTGGGCTTAGCAGGCCAATGCTCAAACCACTGAGCTATCCCTCCCCCTCACATAGAAAGCTCAGGTTAAAACAATGTCTGCTAGGTTGTTTTTTAATCTTTAAATGTGGACTGTAACCTGTTTTTCATGGATTAGGAAGCAGAATGGAAAAAACAACATCATAAGAGAAGGCAGCCATAGGACAGAGTAATGGATTTGCCATCAGTAGGTTCTAGTCTGAGCGCTATGTGGACTAGCTGTTTGATCTTGGGTCAGTCACTGCACCTGTATTCCTCCTCCCACCCTTTGTCCGTCTTCTTTCTGTACAGAGTCAGGTGTTCAGGACAGTGATGGGCTCTTTCCAGGAGTTTGTGCTGTCTCAACACGATGGGGCGCTGGTCTTGGTTGGGGCTTTTAGGGAAGAGAGAAAATAAGCATTGAAATCTCAGTCCTCACCTTCACTGGGATACTGCTGAGATTTTCAAACAGCAGCGACTGACCTTAAAAGCTATTCCAGGTGCTGTGGTCAAGGAAGCTGGTGCTGAACAAGGTGGATGAGAGAACGTTTTTCAGAGAGTCTCCAGATTTGTCATGTTGTTTTCAACAACTGTCATGGAATACATCATAAACAGAGGCCAGCTCAGCCAGTACTTAAGCTCATTCCAGGAGAGGTGTCTGATGCTGATTGCTGTCTGCTGGGCCTGATTTCAAGGGTTTGCAGACCCAAAAAGCCAACCGAAGCCAAAGGGAGCTGTGAATACTCATTACCTCTGATAATCAATCCCACTGTTTGGAGAAAACCTACTCCTATTGACTTAAATGGAAATCTTTTCTTAGTTTTCAATGGGAGCTAAATGGGACCTTAGTTCTATATTAAATTTTCTTAGTCATACAAGACTTAACTGGTATCTGAAGTCTCAGGATTGATAGCAGGAGCCTCTCTTTCCTAGGAAACAAATGATCAGTTCATGAAATATAGGAAGATATTAAAGCATTGTACAGTACACTAACAGACAAGTCTTTCAGGTATAACCCTAGTGAAGAATCAATAAAGAGTCCTGTGGCATCTTTAAGACTAACCGATGTATTGGAGCATAAGCTTTCGTGGGTGAATGCCCACTTCGTCAGACGCATGTAATGGAAATTTCCAGAGGCAGGTATACATATGCAGGCAAGAATCAGTCTAAAGATAACGAGGTTAGTTCAATCAGGGAGGGTGAAGCCCTCTTCTAGCAGTTGAGGTGTGAGCACCAAGGGAGGAGAAACTGCTTTTGTAGTTGGCTAGCCATTCACAGTCTTCGTTTAATCCTGATCTGATGGTGTCAAATTTGCAAATGAACGGAAGCTCAGCAGTTTCTCTTTGAAGTCTGGTCCTGAAGTTTTTTTTCTGTAAGATGGCTACCTTTAGATTTTTGGCTTTAAGATGGCCACACAATAGCAGATGTAAAGGTAGCCATTTTACAGCAAAAAAACTTCAGGTAGTTTAGTCTTTAAGGTGCCACAGGTCTCTTTATTGCTTTTTACAGATCCAAACTAACACGGCTACCCCTCTGATACCTAGTGAAGAATGTGGTTGCTTAAATGATGTTTCAGACAGCCCTCTATATGAATGTACAAGCTTAACTTTGTTGATCTCCCAGGCTTTCTTGGTTGCTATGGTAATTAATGGATAAAGATACAGTGGTTTAGGGCAAAACGCTACAGGAAAAAAAAGATGTATTGACTTGAATTGGATAAATGCAATTGATCTACAAACAGCGTAGCTTTAAAGGCTTTTCACTGTAGAAGTGACAGGTGAGACCTAAGAATAGGTAACTCAACAACTTCTGCTAACAAGATGCTGCAGAGATCATTTATGGTCTGGAAATGCAGGGGGAGGGGGTGGATTTTCTACTCAAGTAAGGTTGACTGAATGGAAGAAAATAATACATTTATATTTCTAGATTGGAGGTGAGAAGATCTTGCCTTTTTCTCAAAGACTTTGGAAAATACATTCTACAGGAGGACTCATGGTGTCTAGCATTACTGTACTTTTCTGTAGTAAAATCCCAAATCAGAAAAACACTTGAGCACATGAGTTATCTCCTTTACTTTGATTAAGTTACATTTAAAGATAAGCATACACTTAAGTGCTCTGCTGAATCAGGCCCTAATGTAGTTTAACTGAGACGAAATAACAAAGCTGCCATTTTCAAACGTTGGTGCCTAACATTTGTCCTGTTCAGATGCACTGTCCTGCTGGGTGATCTTGGGCAAGTCACTTAATCTCTATGCACCTCAGTTTCCTCATCTGTAAAATGGAGATAATGACCTCTTTGTAAAGCACTTTGAGATTTCCTGATGAAAGGGTTATATATGACCTAGGTATTAATTATTTTTATTATTATTAATAATAATAATAATAATTTTATTTTAATTGGGCACTTAAATATTTATTTAAGTGTCTAATATTAGAGCATTTCATTTGAAAGTTATTGGCCTATATCTTTAAATATACTTGATGGTAACTCAACTTCCACTCCCCATCCTGAAAGCCCAAAGTGAAGTATCTCTAACCACGGTATGAAAGGGAATAATAAAGGCCAATCTGGGATTTAAAATATCAGGATTGATGTAAGCTTCTGAGCAGAGCTGTACAAAAGCTTCCTACATAAAGTGAAATGATTATTAATTATGATTATTCATATTTCACACATCTACAGCACTATTCACTCGAAATGATCCTACAGTGCTTCAGAACTATATATAGAGATTGCAGATGATGCCACCACTAAAACAGTCATCTCTGCCTTGAGCATGGCAGCCAACTGGCACAGAGTGCTGTGTGCAATATTGGGCAGAAGGAACAAAAAATTAAACCAAGGACTCCAGGCAAATCCCTACTCACAGAAAAAGTTCCATTCGTTCTTTGATGTCCACACAGAACAGGCAAGATCTTAAACTTGTAAATGTGGGTGAACTAAAAAAGTTGCTTTAAATTAAAATCTGTACAATTGCTGAGTTTGTATCCAGATGGGAAGAGCAATTCTGGCCTGTGCGTTTACACTGCATCCCTCCATTCAACAATCTTGAAAATTGTGATCTGTTCGATGTGATGTGCAGGGCAAAAATCCTTTGTGATGTAAGACCTCGCCGGAAAGAATACCTGACATTATTTAGGCAGGAAATCGGAATGAGTGGAGATGTTGGCCCCCGATTCTCATTTACACGCAGGCCACTTTATATCATTCTGACAATGGAAAAATCCCTTAGTGTGGAAGTGTGAAGATCAGAGTTTAGATGCCCTGAAGGGAGAACAGAAGGTTTAAAGCCCAAAACGAAGCAGTTAAATCAACCAATTACATACAATGTTTTTGTATAATAAAAAGAGACCGAGTGAGGTCTTTTACAAAAGCTAATAATGTTCCATACTCAGTAATGCTTATGAGAAAGGAACAGACTGTGTTTATGAATTTGTTTATACAGAAAACTATGTGGGCTGGTGAAAGCGAGGGGTGGCTACCGGTGTCAGGGATCTGACCCATAGCTCCCTAGTACAATGGCCCCCAAAGTTATGAGGCAGGTAGAACAGAACTCCTTATTGGGCTGAGTGGTTCCCAAAGCATCACAGGAAGTAAATTACATTTACTGTTATGGGGTGAAATTCTACCCCCACTGAACCCAATGGCAAACCCCCCATTGACTTTAGTGGAGCTGGGATTTTAGCCATAATCATGTTTATTGCTGCCACTTTCTCCTTTTCCAAGAAGTACAACAAGAAGGGAAGTCTTCTGCCTAAAATACCTGTATCATTATCAGTGGAACTGCAGTCAGAGGGTCTATATTCCCTTGAGGAACTGTTATTGGGGGGACACCAGGAAAACAGGGAATGCAGGGAGTTAGGCTGGAAGCAACTGAACTTAAAGTCTAAATAGGATAAAAATAACAAAAGTTGGGTGAAAAGAAGCATTTTTGCCCCATTGTACAAATGGGTCACAGAGAGCTAAGGGTATGTTTACATTACAGCAGCGGGGTAGGGCTGAAGGCTGCTCATGTTGACATACCAGC
This sequence comes from Terrapene triunguis, assembly GCF_002925995.2. Taxonomy (NCBI): domain Eukaryota; kingdom Metazoa; phylum Chordata; order Testudines; family Emydidae; genus Terrapene; species Terrapene triunguis. Next base: position 102,732,960 of record NW_020664409.1, on the reverse strand, counting down.
ACTAGCTCACTAAAAATAATGCTGAGAATGCAGCAGTGAGTCCTTCAGCACCAGCAAGTGTGAACCTAGGGGTTTCAGGTGGCCATGTGCAGCCCATGCTGCAGCTAGCACAAATACATCTGTATGAACGGCTATTCAGACCTCTGGCTGCAATATAGATATACCTTAAGTGACTTGTCCAAGGTCATACACCAAGTCTGTAGCAGAGCCAGGAGTTGACTTCAGATCTCCTGAGTCTCAATCCAGTGCCTTAGCCACAAGGCCAAACTTCCTCTAGGACCATTTGGAAAAGGAAACAGTAGCAGCTGAAAACATCAGTCCATGAAGAAAAATGAAAAAGACAAGGGATTCAAATAGGGAACTAACCGAATTAAAACACAATAAAAAAATAATGGCACATTAATGCAATTATTCCCCTATGTGTCTCTCAGAGTGAGAATGGCTGTATATGTAGCCATGTCTGCTATGCAAGGATGGCAATGGATAAAGACTGCACAGACTCTTACCAAGCTCAAAGCTAACTAACAAGCAATACATGAATAACAGAAGCAAATTGCAGCTAAAGGAAGAAAGTTAGAAACTTCCACAGTTTAAAGTAAGAATAGGGAAAAACATCATTTTGAAAGAATTCAAGAAAAAGGAAGAAAATGCATCAAATAAACAAAAAGAACTGGAAAGAGACCAATATTCTTCTTAGAAGAGGCCTAGAACAGAAGACATAACTACATTTACTTTCTAAATCTAAACTAGACCTTATGGTAAAACAATGGTGGAGCGATTTTTTTGAAAGTTTTGCCAACTTCTTTTTGTCAAAATTCAAAATTTGGACAGTTTTTCATTGAAATTTCAACATTTGGAGAACTGTTGACCAGCTTTAAATGTAGTGGAACATGGAAATGTAATAAGAAGTCAAGCAGTAAGAAGAATGCAGGAATGCCAAGGAAACCTCAATGCTAACATTTGGGAAATTCATTCAATGGCTTAAAAAAATAGGAGGGAAAAAATGCTGCTAAGAAGCCCAAACAAACAACAAGAAATGTTCTAGCTGGGGTAGCTGTAGAGAAGGAGCCTGTGAAAGGAGGAGATAGGAAAAGAGAAGACAAAAAGGAAGCAAATATGGCAAAAAAAAGAAAACTTGTTATTCCAAAGTAAACTTGCAAAATGAGGTTGGTTGAGGTCTGCAACAATGCTCAGAAAGGATGCTGATTCAGTCTATTGAAATCAGTAGGAGTTGTTTTCTTGATATGATGGGACTCCAGATGAGGCCCAAATATGTGTGAGCTATCTGCAGAATAAACTTTTGCTACTGTTAGTTGTCCACTGAATCTTTTCTCTGAGGACGTTATAGAATGTGGATCATCTTCAAACTGAGCTCTATTGTTTGGTCACCTAAGTCACATGATCTTGCTTCTGTTCTGGATGACTGAACTGTTTTAAGCAGAAGAATTAAGAAAGACAAATCACGAATAAGAAATAGCCTCATTCCAATGTGGATATTGGTGTTTGATGAATCACTGCCCCCTTGCCAACATTTCAAATGAACAGCAGCCAGTTGTCAGGATGCTCATGGAAAATTAAAATAGGAAGGGACATGGATAACACTGAATGGAAACTGGAGGCAGGATTTGCATCCGGGTCCACAGACGCATTTTCCCATGAGTAAAAAGGCAAAGATAAAAGACCCTGTATTTCCAATCTGGAGCTCAGGCTCCTAGACTACACCTCAATTTGCCTCCCTCTGCCCCCTGCACACACACACCTGTTGCCACTGTATTTAAATATACTACAATGCAGTTTGTTCCATAGTCCGTGTTATAGAGAGGGCCAGACTGTAACCAGCTATTGCTTTGCAGGAAGAGCAGAAGGTAAGACACAAAGATCCTTCCCTCCCCAGTCCTCCAATCTCCTCAGGGCTGAGGACACTCCCTGAGCACAAGTACCAAGTGTGGCCTACATTACTAGGGCAGGGAATGGAGGGAAGCAAGGCATGACGCTCCCTTTTCCCCTGCTCTGCAGCTGGCAAGTTGGCCAATGGGGGGATGATACATTGGACCCTCGCTAAGAGTGTGCTGCAAAGATCCGTGAGACGTAATGCTCCCAGAGTTTCCATTGGGGCAGCAATGAGGCTGTGCCACACTCTCCGAATGTAGACACAGACATATAGGGCCTGATCCAAAGTCCATTAAAGTCAATAGGAACCTTTCCCTTGACTTAATTTGGCTTCGGAACATTAGTATCACTAATTATTGGTACTGCAGTGGCATCTAGGAGCCACAGAGATGTGCCGGGATCCCATTGTGCTAGGCGCTGTACAAACACAGAACCAGAAGATGCTTGCTGCCTCAAAGAGCTGACAATATCAGGTCCAGAAGCCACAACGAAGTTCAAAGTTCTTGGCATTTCAGTTTCTCTGAACGTTCCGCCGTGTGGGTTATGTACATCGCTACTTCTCACGCTACCTGTAGTGCCTTATGCAGGAAGAACAAGTGAAGCAAGTGAGCAGCATTATTGCCAATTTATATTACATAGCCCTTGGAATTTGAAATGTACAGAGTCAGCTGTATGTCCTGCCATGCTTCTTAGGAAGGAAAGATTTGTGTTTGTGCCTATATATATACGTATACATAGATACATACATACAGATAGATAGATAGATAGATAGATAATGTTCCTAATGACTTCTTTAAAATGTTGTAATTAATAGAATATTTCAGGATTTATATTCCTAGTCCTCATAAAACAAGTCAAGAATGGTATTAAACAATGAGCAAAAAGGACCAAAATCACGAAGCCAGTTTGTACAGGGCTGATATAGTATGGAAAGAGTAAAATCATAGTTTGGAATGATGCAGTTATTTCTGGAATAATGACTTTCTTACATGTACAGCCGCCATTTAATGCGATGGATAAAATTTCTTAAAGGCGGGGTCTGTCTCTTACTATGTGTTGGTACAGCATCTCGCACAGTTAGGCCCTGCTCTTAGTCCAAGTGTCTGGGTGCTACTGAAGGCACATTTCCATTAATAAAAAAACCCCAAAACACTCGTGGTAGTGACTCAGAGCCTGGGTCAACTGATTTGGGCTCTTGAGGCTTGCGCTACAGGGCTATAAATAATAGACATTCCTGCTTGGGCTCCAAAAACTGGTGAGATGGGAGGATCTCGGAGCCCAAGCTCCAGCCCGAGCGGGAATGTCTACACAGCTATTTTTAGCCCCATAGTGTGAGCCCTGCGAGCCTGAGTCAGTTAACACAGGCTCTGAGACTTGCTACATGTTTTTTGTTTGTTTGTTTGTTTTGCAGTGTAGATGTACCCTGAAATACAGTATAGTATTAAATACCATATATTACAATATATAATAAATTATATATATATAAATATGAATTATATATAGTGACAAATGATATAGAATACATATACTATGTATGTATGTATAGAATACATATACGTACTATATTACATACATGTATACTATATATATAGTAATACATATAGTTTACAGTATATTACTATATATAAATATATGGTAATAAATGTATTACAATATAGTAATAAAAACCCATGAACATTTTTGCCTCAGTAAATGCACAGGGAAAATCTGTTTGCATAATAAATGACCAAAACCAAATCAAAACAGAAAAACACCCAACCCTAGTCTTGTGCTTTTAGGGTGTCAAAGCACGTTATTAGAAGCAATTTTGCTGGTGTTGAGACAACAAAGTGGCAGAAAACAAACGCTAACAGCCACTCTCTCCAGATCAATATTAGGGAATTGTTGCAGCACCGTTATCCTGCGGCCTGCAGAAAAGAAAAAAAAGCACCTGGTTTGTGCTGCCAAAATAATAAATTGAAGCAGGAGATGTGACCAGTAAGCAACAGACCTATTAGTATGGGGTGAAAATAGCACTTTAACACATACATTCGTTCAAATGATAGCATAGCCTTGTAACTGCTGTGTGCACCCTTGTAATTTATCACAGATGGGGCATGAAATGTTCCAATGGCCCTTAATGGTCTGGCTGAAAGTATTGTAGTATCTTACAAAATGCTGATGAAAAATACCGCATTTAGAGATTTATTTTGCCATTCATAAAGACAAAGGAGATATCGGGGTGAAAGTGATTACAGCTGACAAGCAAAACAGGAGCTTAGATGCACGAATGAGGAAAGCCAAATCAACTTCTAACTGCAGAGCCACTTCTGGATGACAGGAAGCCGCACACATAGGAAACCCAAATAAGACATTGTTGACTTAGGTTTCAAACATCTAATAATTACAGTGTGTTGGGGGGCGGTGGGAGGGGAAGAGGAATGTTTGATGTGTTATCGGACCAGTTCTTGGAGATCAGTGCTGCTTCGGACTAAACTTGTCCCTGGGCAAATGTGAGGAATATTCAGAATTCACAATATAATCGATATTTAAAAGTACATGCAGACACGGTGACCTACATTTTCTAATAACGTGGCCCTCAATTGCATCTGCAATATCAGCTTGTGCATGTGGGTGATTGCCCATGGGGAAAAAAAATCTACCACATAATGCTTTGACTGGTGGGTGATACGTAGTTTGTAAGGTTCTCAGGTACCCAGCGATGGGTGCAGTGTTAAGAACTCTGACCAGATTTACAAAGATTTATAAAGATAGTTAGGTGTCTAAAGTTACTGATAAGTACCTACTGGGATTTACAAAAGGTGCCTAAGTGAATTAGGCACTTAACTCATTAAATTTCAGTAGGACTTTGGGGTTGTAATGAGCTCTTCAGGGGAGTTATGTCTAAAACTCACTATATTAAAGCACACTAGAAAACCTTTAGAGCGCGCCAGCAGGGTCTACACAGATCAATTAATGCACAAAATATCAGTGCATGACAATGTACCAGTTGCAATTTTGGTTACAGTGAATTTCCACTGACAAGGAATTTTTCAGTTGAAAAATATCAACAAAATTATATAGAATGGGTCAGATCCTCAGCTGTTTTTATGGGCCTGATCCACTGCCCATTGTAATCAATGGAAAGATTTCCATTAGCTTCAGCGGGTTCTGAACCTGCAAACACACATATACTTAAATTTATTATCATGAATAGTTCTATTAATTTTACTGGGACTACTCATGGTAATAAAGTTAAACGTTTATATAAGTGTTTGTGGGATGGGGATATAACTTGTCTCTCCTGTTACAATTATAGTTATAGCAATAGATTGACAGAGCTCAATGTATTTAACTTAACAAAGAGAAGGTTAAAGGTTACTTGATTACAATGTGTAAGTACCTACATGGGGAACAAATATTTAATAATGAGTTCTTCAGTCTAGCGGGGAAAGATCTAACATGATCCAGTGGCTGGAAGTTGAAGCTAGACAAATTCAGACTGGAAATAAGGCATGAATTCTTAATAGTCAGAGTAACTAACCATTGAAACAATTTACCAAGGGTCATGGTGGAGTCTCCATCACTGACAATTTTAAAATCTTTTTCTAAAAGACACGCTTTAGGAATTTTTTCATGGGAGTTCTATGGCCTATGTTATACAGAAGGGCAGACTAAATAATCACAGTGGTCCCTTCTGGCCTTGAAATCCATGAATCTATAAGAAGCAGATCCTGGCTGGATCACATGCAAAACTGTTAAGGTTTTTTAAAGCCATACTGAGCATAACATTATGAAAAATTATCGACAATTTGCAAAGCTAATAAAATATAAACCAGCTTTACAAATAAAAATCCTATAGTGCCAACTTCAGTGTTAACTTTAATCAGACATATTAAAAACCCCAATGCTTGTACTATGTAATTGCATTTAAATACCTCTGTTTGAAGTGCTAATTAATTAGGAGGATTTTCATTTCTAAAAGCAGGGTGGTTGAAGATAATGAACACATTCTTAGAGACAAAAAAAAAAGAACCAAGAAGTTGGGAATTCAACATTTCTCAGGGGCACAATAGAAAGAGCTAAATGCACTTCGCATCTTTTTGTTTTTAAAGGTCTTGTTTTCAGCTTTCAATCTTCCCCTCATTTAGGCCTCCATCCAGCAAAGCACTTAGGCACTTGCTTAACGGTAAGCACATGAGCAGTCCTACTGAAGTCAGTGGGAAAGTTTGAAGTCAGTGGGACTTACTCACATGCTTAAAGGAAAGCACTTCAGTGCTCTGCTGTACAGGAGCCAGACTGCTCAGCATCGTGTAGGACTGAGCCAAAGTTAGTAGCTTGTTATATCATTATCACATTTTATTCTGAGAATTAACTTGAGATGCCGTTGAGAAATAAGGTCGCTCTTCATGCTACAAGCTATTATATACTGTCACGTTGCTAATTTCTTTTTAAAGCCTGTTATTTCCTATAGTAATAGTCACTTGTAACACAATGGCCACTGTCATGTGTAATGAAATGCTTGCTGAAGAGTTATTTTTAAAACCATAGAAAGGGATCACCTTTGCTTCAGAATTAAGACCAGGCTGCCTGATTTTTACCACTCAGCTGATGGAGGCGTTGATCCTGCCAACACGTATGCCTATGTGTAACTTTCTTTAAGGGAGTAGCCCCCCTAGAGTCAATGGAATGAGTCCTGGGGATGAAGATAGGCATGTACACAAGCATATTTAGGATCAGGGCCCTGATCAGATGGCTAGTGAAGTATCAGTCTTCACAAGTCTTCACATGACTTATGGTAACTCCAGAAATTTAGGCAACATTTGTAATTATCCTGTGAAGTTACCCAGACCTTGACTGGGCAGCCTGTTTTACCACCCGAAGACAACCATTAAGTTACACTTGGGCAGCATAATATAGAGCAAGGGTGTTTCTCTTCTGATGCAGCTCCCATTTAATGACTGCTGTGGATGGCCACCTGTGCCCTCTCCCACTAATTATTACTGTAAGTCTGAGGGGTGACCTTGAATTCATTAGAGTCAATGGCACACTTCCATTGACTTCAATGGGTGCAGGAAAGAGCCATAAGACATGAATCGCTATAGCATCACAGTGCCAACTAGGACACCAATGAGTGGGATTATCCCTTTTGCAGAGAAATGTATGCCCAGCAAAATGTCAACCCCTAAATGATAGCCCCATGAACAGGAAAAAAAAAATATTGTGGCTGTTTGTCATCCTATGCTTCATCACAGCAGTTAAGCCTAGCAATTTGGTGAGTTTGGAAGTGCTGAGAATCCCATGTGCAACCTCTACATTCAGTTCTACTACTATTATTTCTAATCATAGACCAGGACCCCATTGAGTTAGGTGATGTACTATCACAGGTGACTGTGAAAATGGCATCCTCACATGCAGCAGATCTGCAGATTTCTGCGTAAAAGAGAAAGAGGGATAGACAGCGTCTCTCGTGGACCGTCATCTCCTAAGACCCCACGACTGGGTTCATCGAAAATGTTTCACTCTGCACTCACCATCAGGAAAAGCTCTACAGGACATAAGTGGCCAGTGGACCGTAGTTTTGAGAACCATTGGGTTAAAGAGATACCCGTCAGAATTCTAACTTAGATTGTAAGCTTTTGGAGACAGGAAAGGTCTCTTTTTATGTGTATGTACTGTGCCCAACATACTGGGTACAACTAAGAATAGCATCAAATTGTGACAGTTTGTTTTTCTGTTAAGTTATATCAAGTCCCTGCAGCACCTGCCAATGCAGCCTGGTCGCAATACAACCATCAGTAAAGTTGTCTGTTAAGATTTTGTCTGTGGGTACTCCACATTCACACAGATTTTGCTAAAAGACAAAGTCAAGTGACAAACATATCAAGCAGCAGCAGTTTGCTGTTGGCACACCGTCCAGGACATGTCTTTCAAATGCCACATGCTTTCGAAGCTCAGAAGAATATCCATCAATCTACCCAGGGCTGATTTAAGACTTGTCCTCTGTGCTCCCAGAAATGTCCTACACTTCAGATCTAGCCTGAAGCACATTGATTACCTGTTCTTGTTTAATAATTATTTTGACTCCCAATAGCAGCTTGATAGTCAATTCTTGTGGAGGTGATCCACCTTTGTCAAAAGTTGATTTGATCTTGTTGTACAACTAACAGCACTATAGGTAGATGATAACACTGTTTTGACAAAGGTGGACCACATCCAGAATAAATCCATATGGGCAATATTACATATGTCCATGTAGCTTCATTGGCTTTGCACAACAGTGATACTAAACTGCAAAGTGTTCTAAACAACACCATTTGTATTTCATGCATACTTTTATTGCCTAGAATTACCTGCACAGAGCACATTCAGTAAGAGATGGAGTTCATAGCAAATGCTGGATAACATTTTCTGAGTAAAAATACCTTAACAGATAGTTATTACCACTAGTATAATTGATAGATTATTGGACATTCAAAACTGGGACTTTTATTGGAGCGATGCAACTAAAACCAACAAAAAACCCTCTCAAATCTAGTGAAAATTCACATTTTCATTAGTTTGCTAAAGAGGAGCCTCAACTTTATTGTCAAACTGAAAGCTGTTTTGTCTGTGAAAGTGGCCAATTTTACTCAAGAATGGAATTTTGCTTTTTTTGCTGCAAAGCCAAAACCAATAACTACTTGAAGTGTGATTTTTTGTGCCGGAACAAAATCCTTAAATCCTTGTGAAAATAATCACTTTTTGCACTCAAACACTTGAAGAATAAAAAATGAGCAGATTTGCAAAGCCCTGCTTGATTCATATCCCTGCGAAATAAAGAAAGTAACCCTGACTGTGATAATTTTCTAAATGAGTTTTATTTCCAAGGTAGTGCCTTTCCTGCAAAAGAACCCTAAAGGGCTGAAATGAGAGTAATAATATATTTGTTTTTATGCTGCAGGCGGAGAACAGTAAATGTTCCCAACAGTGTGAAGCAGACATGACAATGGCAAAGGTAGTAATGTTTTCAGGGGTCCCTATGTGGCATGCACTACATCTTGCTACACCTATTGGAAAGTTTTAGGCTGTGCTCACTCCATTGCTCCTGATCCCATATGTATGTACTTATAGTTTGTGATTAAATCACCTCTCAACCTTCTCTTTGATACACTAAATAGACTGAACACCTTTAGTCTCTGACTGTACGGTATATTTTCCAGGTCACACATCATTCTTGTGGTTTTTCTCTGAATCCTTTTCAGTTACTCAGTATCCTTTCTAAAGTGTGGACCCCAGAACTTGACGCAATAGTGATTTTTCCAATGCTGTGTACAGAAATAATATCTGCCCCCTGCCCTTATTCAAATTGCCCTATTCCATTCTCACCCCACTCCCTGTTACAAGTCCTCTCCACCTACTCAAGTGTGAATGTAGGAGCCTTGGGATACTCCACTTTGATAGACTAAGGAGACTGAAGCCTTGAACTTCCTCACCTTCCCAGTCTGGACTTTTAAAGTATAATTTAGCAGCTAACAACAAACTTTGCTTAAAGAGGAAGATAGGGAATATCATCCTGTAGAGTTTATTAACTTAATCCTCTTGGTCAATTATATGAGCAAAAGAACTTTCCGAGTAAGGGCTTTAACCTTTACAGAGTACTTTACTCCACTTTAACTTATTTATTTTTAGAAATAAAATAGCATAATTATTTTATGAATACACTTAATTGCCAAAATGTCCTTGTATAAATAGGGAAGATGGCTTATAATTACTATCAGGTGTTCAGAAGTGAAATATCTGTGGAATCAAAAGTAGATGTTCTATCTCTTTGGGTATTTTTAATAATATGGGATGATGACGAGAGCAAGTGATTAGCAAATAGTAATAGGAAAAGTATAGTTAATCTCTTCTGTTTTGTAAGGTTATGAGGTTCATTAAGTCTATTACTTAGACCTGACCCAAGGAGGCGACTGAGCTGGTACATTGTAACAGCACTTCTCTGGTGGCCCTGTCAGTTTCTGCAAATTTAAGCTTCTATTGAAAGAAAACTGTTGTTTATTATTAATTGTTATTATTCTTATTTTTTGTAGTAAAGTAGCAGTCAGAGATCCCTGCTGAAATTGAGTCCCCAGTATATTGGACACAGTATACTTCTAAAAAGAGATAATCTCTACCCCAAAAAGCTTATAATCTAAGTAGATAAGATATAAAGAGGAAATATCATCCCCATTTTACACACGGGGAACAGAAGCTCAGAGAAATTAAGTCACTTATTCAAAAAGTCACATAGGAAATCTGTGACAGAATCAGGAATTATACCAAGGTCTCCTGAGACCCAGTCCTAACCACTGTACAATTCTTCCTCTAGAATTAAGTTTCTAACAGTAAAAGATGGAAGTTCAGATCCTCGCCTGGGAACTTCACTGAAGTTGTGATGGTTTATACCAGCGGAAGTTCTGGATCAAAGCTCTGAACAGGAACTACTATAGTGCTGAGTCTGTAGCTGGTCAATCCTGAACAATAGTTGTAAGGACACAGTGCTCTCCCGTGCCTCTCTCTGCAGACATCAAAGGCCTTAAGTTCAGAGGAACTGGAGAGGTTCCAAAGAAGAGAAGTGCAGGCCACATAGGGGGCTTCACACAGGAGAAGCGTTGTTGGAATGGCAAAGGCAGTGAAGGAAAATGGGTAGCAAATCCACATGATACAGAAAGAGAATCATAGTCTTAATGCCATTAGTAAAACTCATTTTTCCAACAGATCTTTCTTTTCCCCCACCGGAAGATGCTGCTTTGTTGAAACCCAAACTTTCCGTGGGAACTTGCCAATTTCTGACAAAATTTCATTAAAAATAATGAAACAAATAATTTTGATGAGGTCTTATATTTTTTTTTAATTTGAAAATGTCTTTTTGTTTAGAAATTTATTTTATTTAATATTATTATAAATTATACAATTAAAAATCAAAATTGGAATGAAACATTTACATTTTATTGAACTGGAACATTTGGCCTGACCCCAATTTTTTTTTTAAATTATGTTTCACAGGGAGTTTCTAAATTCTTTGTTTCAATTTGCAATGAAATCAAATTTAGTAATCATGATGTTTCCCACAAAACAGAAATTCCAGTTCCCACACAGTTGTAGCTATTAGTACAGGAAAAGCACTTTGAGATCCCCAGAATAGTAGCAAAGAATTCAAGCAGCGAGGTTGTCTGGGCTGCATTTTGCTTCTCCAGCTGTGGAGCACAGCAGTCACAGAGAGTGGTTTGAACTGGTATACTCCAGTAGGAATTAATTCAGAGCTCTGTAGATTAGGAACAGGACTTTGAATTTTATTCTGAGGTGAACAGTGAGCTGGCACCATTTACCAAGCACAGGTGTGCTAGTCTTTGTGGGGGCCTTTGTTTGATGTTGAATCAAACTCAGCCTCATTGTGGCAATTGTATTCAGGGCCAAGTAGTTGGAGCTGTAGTAGTCTAACTTGGAGGACTCTCATGGCTGGGTCCCTGTGTGAGAGGAAGGAGCCAGCTGAAGATGCAAAGAGGAATTCCAATTAACTGCAGCAATCTGCATGTCCAGAAAAAGTGAGACATTCAGTATCACCCCAAAACTTCACACTCCATTAACAATCTGAGGCCAGCTGCTCATAACAGTGGTGAGATTGGAGTATGGGCATAGTCCTCATAGTTGTCCTTCCCCTTTTTTACCAGTCTCATTCTTGTCTTTCCTGGGTTGAGCTTGATCCAGCTACATAGACATATCCACATATTTATTCCAGGCATTAGGATCTTGGTGATGGCAGCGGTTGCATTAGTGGAGAAGGATACAAATGCAACTGAGCACTATCCACTACCAGTGGTGTAAGTCCGCAGCATCTCACAGTCACTCCAAGTGGTCTCATGCAGCATGGGATGTATGCATTAGCATGCAGCAGCCTCATACAATATACCCTGCACAATCATGTTCTTTGTGTTCACGGGTAGCAAGTTTGCTGTATATTTTGTTGGAGTATACCAGATGTCCACAATGAATGTTAGCTGTGTATAATCTGTTCAATTCACTTCTTAAAGGTACGTTTTAATCCATGCTAAAAAAAATAGACTCCTCAATGAACAAAGAACTCCAGCCTAGGAAAAAACAGTGAACGGATTTTGAATCCAGCCAAGTCTCCTATTACAAATCTCAAGCTACCATATTTGCTGTTACATTAGAGTTGGATTGACCATACTAAGCAAAGAGAAACACAAGGTAGAGGGCTTTTGAACGTTATGAACTTTCCCAATAGCTCACAACCGCAGACTCTCCTGTGGTAAAGACTGACTCGCTGAGAGCATTCTGCATGTTCAATAGCTCCCAAAGGTTTTCATATCTTGCCTGTGGCTTGTTGGTCTAGTAGTTGTGTATTGAGCTGTAAAGTAAGTAAATGGGAAAATGGTCCTAGATCTCTTCATGGGTTTTTAGTTGTTGATTTCTTTTTGATTTTTAAACTCTGCCTGAGAGAAATCAGTGCCATTTCACTTGAAATTATATCTATCTATCTATCTATCTATCTATCTATCTCTGGATACACACACTGGAATACCAAGAGTCACATCCAAAAGTAAGCACTGATGATTGAGTTTCAATTAATTGTTAAGCGGGGGTTTTATCACAGAAAGGTTGATATACCAATAATTGTATGCGGCAATGCTGGTGGGTTCCATGAAAATCCGTTAACTCTATTAGGTATGTTGTCTTTGTGTGTGTGGTTTTTTTTCCCTGTTGCCATGTGATACGGATGTCCTTGCACTGGGAGTCAGATAACCTTGCCTTCAAATTGTATATCTGGTTTGTGCTATCCTTACAAGGAGGGAAGGATAAGATATGAGAAAATAAGTTTTGATGAGATAAGTTCTGGTGTCCTAACAAAAAATGTTTTAAAATCCAGATGAAATGGTATGCTGGACCCAATCAGTCTTACAGAATAATCAAAAGTATGGGCAACAGGTCATTTGTAGGGTTTTTTAATATATATATTGTCTTATGAAACATTTATAAGATTTTTGACAATATCTAGGGAAGGATTATTTGCAATTCATTTTTTTCCCTTCTGGCTTTGCCCTTCCGAAGTGTCCAGGTTGTTCGTGATTTATTACGACTGGTCTTTTAATCAGAGACTACCGAGAAAATCAGCGATAATAATATCAATATTGTTTGTTTATTTCTTAGCTTTGGTTGTTTCTTCTTCTTCGTCTCCATTTTAGATTACATAAATCTTACAATTAAACACACTAGCTGTCCCAAATGTGGCAACAATAATGACAAATGATCCAATAAGTGTTGAGTTTCTATCATTTTACTGCCTTCATTCAGGCTGGCAAACTCTCTTCAGAGATGTGAGACAGTTTTCTGCCATTATACCTGATTCCTGCCTCCCCACCATTTTAACACAAGATTATTTGCTATTCATTGTCATATTTTTATAACACCCTTCACTAAAGGACCTTAATTCACCTGAAATTTCTGATAAATCCCCACAGTACCCTCTTGAGGTAGGGTAACTGCTTCATGATCATTTCAGAGATGGATACATTGAGGCACCAAAGGTTAAGTGACCTCCCTAAAGTCATGCAATGAGAGAAAGGCAGAGGCCGTGACTACTGAGACCACTGTAATTATGCATTTAAGAATTCACATCTCTATCTGTTATTAGTTGGCCTCGCACCATCTCTCATCAGCCTTGGGGTGGTTTATTCAGCTGTTATATGTCTAATTCCCAGACTGCGGAGGGGCTATATTTGTTGTATGTTTGTATGGTGTCAAGTACAATGGGGATGTTATCCTTGTTTGAGATCCTTCTATACTAGTACAATAGAAATACAAAATAATAAATACATAAATAAATAATAGCAAAAGCGGCAGCCAGTGACCAAAGCCAGAAGTCCAGGTCCCCTTCTCCAATTATCTTACCACAGTACAATGCAATGTACTGCCGCCAAGCTCACTCCTATAAATATAATTAGAATATTAATGACTTCCATTACCAAGCAAGAGAAAGTTGTGAGATGCCTGGAAGTTTTCCGGAAGCAAGCAGACATATGGCACCAATATTATGATTATTATGGTATCCCTTAGGAACCCTAATTGACAATGAGGGCCCTATTGTGCTAGGTACTGGACAGACATATAACCTATACCTGCTTCATGTAGTAATCTGTCCCTTTCCAATGGCATCTATCCAGCTAGAGATTGAGGCATCTGCTATAGCCTTAGCTAATGCAGTAGAGACACATACACTAAGCTTTAGAGGTCCCAGTTTCAATCCTGCCCTTTGACGACTGGGGTCTGTTGGTATCACAGACAAACAACAAAGAAGACAGTAAAGCTTTTCAGGAATTTTTTGATACATTGTTTTTTCATCTAAAAATGCCAGTTTGTCAAAACCAAAACTGTTTGCAGGAAAGGGTTGGTTTTGACAAATTTCTTATTTTAAAATATGTTTGGAAAAAAGTTTCAAAATGACCCATTTTGACACTTTAGAAATGAAAATTGTGAAAAATTCTGATGTTTCATTTACAAATGTTAGCTAATTATAGTATAAAATAAATTTTAAAAGGTTGAAATTGAAATCAGAATGAAATGTTTGAGTGACGTAAACAAAAATATTTTTTTTGGATTTTCCAGCCTGTAAAATTTCTGAGATTTCAACTTGTCACAATTTGGGACAGGAAAAAGTTTCAAAATCGCAACTAATTTTTGGGATGAGAAAACTGTTTCCCGCACAGCTCAAAGTCAGTCCCTGCTCCCGAGAGTTCATAATCTAGGTGTCAGAGAGGACACATCAAGTGGAGGTCAGTTGACAGGAGGTGCTAAAAATAAACCAAATAGGTTTAGTCCAAAATCAAAAGACTTAGCTCACCACTTACAGAACTAATACCAGACAGGAGTGATTTTTAGTCTTGAAGAGATGGTGATGTCCTTAATGTCCTCTGAAATTTCTATAAAGAATTCCTTACTGAGAGCCAGACCATGATGTTCTTCCTTTACTTTAATGAGACTGCTTGAGGAGAAAAGTGCTATTTTACAGCCTTATGTGAATTAGAACAGAATTCACCCCAGAACCAAAATAAATTTAAGGCTCAGATTTTTAATACTCCCACCAGAATTTGAACCCCCAATTCCCATTATAATTATTTTTAAAAATACCCTAAATTTAATTATTTTTTTTTAAAAATCTCAGATATTGGCTAATTTTCCTTTCTTTCTTTGGTGAATTCTTCAATACCAGGACTCACGGCTTGCAATACTAATTTCCTTTCTTCTTCTTGTGGAATTTTTGCCCATAACTCCCCATTAGCTCAAAGGAGAATGATCGCTGAATTGGAAAACTCCAGTGTGCAGTAGAATGGAATAGCTGATTTTATTATCATCTTCCAGATACAAGAAGGCTAATATGAAAAACAGAAAGTTGTACATGCTAAAAGTATGCTTCTTACAGCAGTAGGTAGGTGGTCATCCTTGTTTGTAAGAAACAGCTGTATGAGACACCAGTGAAAGTCTCCTTAAGGCAGTAGAAAGATTTTGTGTTTAAATGGAATATTTGCAGGTTTTAACTTTCCTGCATGGAGATTAAGCTTCTATGGTAATGTATATATGTCAGGGGGAAAGCTTAAACAAAGATTACAAAAGTAAATCCACAGTCATCTACAAAAGCTAAACAATTACCCTGGAACATGTAGGCATCATATTTTATTAAAATATATACACTTGTAATTGTATGCAATCATTTGCTAATCTTATTTGTAATTCCCGCTTCTGTACACTTGACAGATTTTTTTTAAACTCTTGGGCAGATTCAATTACATGTGGCTCAATAATTTACAATGTACAAAAGGATGAGATAACAATTTGATAAGCAGAGTTAAACATAGCGGTGCTAGATGCTGGTGCTCTTTTATTCACCCAGGAGGAACTTCTAACTCACCCCTGAGCTATTTTGTTGGATTAATAATACTGTTTATGCATTTTTTAAATTGAGTTTTCCCACCTCTTTGATTTTTGTCTTCCAATTTGCTTCTACAATGAACTATCCTCTGTTGTCTTGTTTTTTTGGCTGACTTTTCACCTCTTGTCTCCTTTTAGGCCTGGATGTAAGGCCCCAATTGAGAAAAGCTTGTGCTTATCTTTAAACATGTGCTTAAATTCCACTGATTTAAATAGGACTTAAATATGCTTAATTGTTTTGTGGAGATGGGACTTAAGTGCAGAATTCCATGAGTGACTCAAGGTAGAGGGGCTAGAGTCTTGATGAAACAACACAACTTTTCAGCTGATCTGTTGCCCTGCCACCTTGATCTTGTGGCAAACAAAGCTAAGTCACATGTTGTGAATCCTCAGAAGGGTGAAATTCAAGATAAGCCCAGAATCATAGAATCGTAGGACTGGAAGGGACCTCATGAGGTCATCTAGTCCAGTCCCCTGCACTCATGGCAGGACTAAGTATTATCTAGACCATCCCTGACAGGTGTTTGTCTAATCTGATCTTAAAAATCTCAAATGATGGAGATTCCACAACCTCTCTAGGCAATTTATTCCAGTGCTTAACCACCCTGACAGTTAGGAAGTTTTTCCTAATGTTCAACCTAAACCGCCCTTGCTGCAATTTAAGCCCATTGATTCTTGTCCTATCCTCAGAGGTTAAGAAGAGCAATTCTTTTCCCTCCTCCTTGTAACAACCTTTTATGTACTTGAAACAACCTTTTATGTATTTGAAGAATACGGAAAGAAGAGGCATTGTGGGATTGAGAGTTGATGCTATTCCACTGTGTCATCATTGGAACAATGCCCCTGGGTGGGTGCTAGACAGCACTGGGCTGTTTTTCATGAGAGACATAGAAACAAGGTCTATCGCCTGATTCACTCAGGTAATTAAAGATCTTACTTTGCCCAAGAAGAGTGTTGTTAATCTGGTATTTCAGCCATCCCTTGTGATTTCCATGAAGTACAGTATTCCACAACAATACCTAAACTGCTGGCTTGTTCCATTCAAGAGAAGGCTACATTTCCGTTCCAGGTGAAGAGATTCAATTCTACATACAGGCCAGGATTTTGGAAAATGTCTGATAGTACATAAGAACATACGAGCTGCCATACCGAATCAGACCATAGTCCATCTTATCCAGTATCCTGTCTCCAACAGTGCTCCTTACGAGAACTTCACGGGGAGTGTACAGAACTGGTCTATTACAGCGTGATTCACCCCCAGCTTCCAGTAGTTAGAGGTTTAGGGTTGCCATAACCTTGTATTTGTGTTCCTGACCATCTTGGCTAATAGCCATTGATGCACCTATCCTCCATGAAATTATCTCATTCTTTTTTTTAATCCAGTTATATTTTTGGCCACAACATCCTCTGGCAATGAGTTCTGTTCTGTGTGTGAAAAAGTACTTCCTCTTGTTTGCATTAAATCAGTTGCCTATTAATTTCATTGGGTGACCCCTGTTTGTTTTGTTTTTTTGTATTGTGTGAAAGGGTACAGAACACTCTGTTCACTTTCTCCACACCAGTCATGATTTTATAGGCCTCTATCATATCCCCCCTTTGTTGTCTCTTTTCTAAGGTGAAAAGCACTAACGTTTTTAGTCTCTGCTCATATGGAAGCCATTCCATACCCTTGATCATCTTTGTTGACCATCTCTGAATCTTTTCCAGTTCCACTACATCCTTTTTCAGATGCAGCAACTAGAACTGAACACAGTATTTAAGGTGTGGGAGCACCATGGATCTATATAGTGGCATTATGGTATTTTTCTGTCTTATTTTCAATCTCTTTCCTAACATGCTGTTAGCCATTCAGAATGCTGCTGCACATTGAACAGAAGTTTTCAGAGAACTATCCACAGTGACTCCAAGTTCTCTTTCTTGAGTGGTAACAGCTAATTTAAAACCCATTATTTTATATGTATAGTTTGGGTTATTTTTTCCAATATACATTACTTGGCACTTATTAGGGTTAAATTTCATTTGCCATTTTGATTCCCAGAAACCCAGTTTTGTGAGCTCTTGCTAAACTCCTCACAGTCAGGTCAGATTTAACTATATTGAATAACTTTGTATTGTCTGCAAACTTTGCCACTTCACTGTTCACCCCCTTTTCCAGATCAGCACAGGTCCCGGGGCAGATCCTTGGGGAGCCTTGCTGTGCACCTCTCTCCATTGTGAAAACAGACCATTTATTCCTACCCTTTCTTTCCTATTTTTCAACCAGTTACTGATCCATGAGAGGACCTTGCCTCTTATCCCATTACTTCTTAGTTAAGAGCCACTGGTGAGGGGCCTAGTCAAAGGCTTTCTGAAAATCCAAGAACACTTATCCAAGTTCACTCTTATCCACATGCTTGTTGATTCCCTCAAAGCAGTCTAGTAGACTGGTGAGGCATGACTTTCATTTACAAAATGTATGTTGACTCTTTTCCAACAACTCGTGTTTATCTTTGTGTATAATTCTTCTCTTTAATATAGTTTTAGGTACTGACATTGAGACACATGAAAGAGCCTGATCTTCATTAAATACTCAGCCCCTGACCTCTGAAAATTAGGCCCATTTCACAGGGAGCAAATTGGGTATTCAATATAATCAGTTACATTTGAAAATCTTCTCTTCAGAGTTGTCACCACTAAACAGCTATCTCTTTGCCAGCAGTTACGATACACTGATATCTGAGATGCTATTGTTTTATTTTCTTTACACCTGGGATAAAAAGTAACTGCAGTAACTGCGTGGTACCATTCAGCAAATATTCACTTTTCAAAAGGGGGCATTCCCTGTGCATGTGTGGCAGCCACCATCTTGACTGATATATCTGGAATTGAACTGGATAATTTAAAGAGCCAGATTCTACAGACAGGAAGTCTAGCTAACAGACTGGGAGAACAGGAAGTTGTTACCCAATTTAGCACCATGCAAATCTCTCTCTTTTGCTGAGGCAGGAGGCTTACATGGTGATCTACAGTTTTGGGCGCCCTGAGAAAGTATCACAAACACACTTTTTTTTTCCCCCTAAAGAAGAAAACGCCTTAGCCCAACATATCCTCAGGATCCTGACAGAGAAAAAAGAACCCTTTTGGGGCCCCAGTTTGGAGCATGTGCCCCATCCTGCCTCACAGCATGTGAGCGCAGCATGGCCACTAGCTCCGATTTCCTCTGAACAGATGCTGATAGACCTCATTGCACACACAGCTTTTCTAACTGCCTCTTGGTGAGCTCAACATCTGTTTGGTTTTTTTTGCTCATCCTGTCTTTTCTGCTACCTACTCATCTTTACAGTTTTGTTCTTTATCCTTTACCCAAAATAAACAAACAGAAAATATTAAAACTGTAACCTTTTCTTAGTGTCCAACCTTCTCACTTGTCAATCTCTTAAAATGTAGTTTATCAGTGCTTCAGGCATGAAGCTCAGTCTATCAGTAAACTGTATTATGTCACTGTGACACTTTCGGGGGTCATCCAGAACAATGGGTGATCTTAGCAGAAGAGAGATTTGTTGGTGTGAAACTGAGTGATAGCTCCCTGTCACCCCAGTTTGTTAGCTGGCCAAACAAACTCCCTTGCCTTGCAGGTAACACTTGATAAGCACAAGCCTCCTGAAAGAGTGTCTCCGTCAATGGACACTCACAGAAATTACAAAGTCTGCTGTCTACAAAGAGACAATATAAACATGAGCTTGTTGGCTTGGCTGAGGATTCACACTTTACTTTAACATATTGCACTGGAACAAACTTATAGTCAAACCAATAAGCTTATTAATAAAGAACAGAGATGTAAGTGATACTAAGCAAAGATACTACCAACATGGTCTTCTCGCTGAGACAACTACAAGAGAAACGCAGAGAACAACAAAAAAAAACCTCCTCTACATAGCCTTCATTGATCTCACAAAGACTTTTGACTTTGTCAGTAGAAAAGGACTATTTGCACTTCTAGAAAAGATCGGATATCCCCCCAAGCTCTTAAGCATCATTTGATCCTTCTATGAAAAGATGTGCGGCACAGTCCAATATGACGGCTCAGTGTCTGAGGCTTTCCAGATTTGTAGCGGAGTCAAGCAAGGCTGTGTACTTGCTCTAACTCTGTTTGGGATCTTCTTCTCCTTGCTCCTGAAACAAGCTTTTGGCTCCTCAACTGAGGGAATCTACTTGCACACAAGATCTGATGGAAAGCTGTTCAATCTTGCAAGACTCAGACCTAAAACCAAGACTTGGGAGGCCCTTATCCAACACCTTCTCTTCACTGACGATGCAGCAGTGACAACCCACACAGAAGCCCATCTCCAAAACCTCATGGACAGTTTTTCCAAAGTCTGCCAAGACTTTTGACTCACCGTAAGCCTAATAAGGATGAACATAATGTGTCAAGGAGTTGAGGAACCAACTCCATCAAGATCAACAACTATGAACTCGAAGTGGTGAACGAGTTCACATACCTGGGGTCCACTATCACAGTCAACCTTTCATGTGAAACAGAAATCAACATCCTCATTGGAGAAGCCACCACAACAATGTCTGGACTGAACAAGAGGGTCTGGCAAAACAACAAACTGACAGAACACACAAAGATCTGCGTATATTGTGCGTGTGTTGTCAGCAGACTTTTGTGTGGGAGCGAGACATGGACCTTATACTCTCATCAGGAAAAGAGGCTCAACAGCTTTCATATGTGTTGCCTTCGTCAAACCTTTGGCGTCTCCTGGAAGGACAGGGTCACCAACACTGAGGTGCTCAAATGGGCCAGCATACCCAGCATGCAAACACTCCTCCAACAGAGATGCCTCTCCTGGCTTCGGCATGTGTGCCAAATGAATGATGGGTGCATCCCAAAGCGAATTGGCATATGGAAAAAGACCCAAAGGATGCCCAAAATTGTGCTTCAAGGATGTGTGCAAGCGAGACCTCAAAGAAGTGGACATGGATGTGGACAAATGGGAAGATCACACCCAAGACTGCAGCCTTTGGAAACAAGAGCTTAAGAAAGGTCTCCGGAGTTATAAGAGGAAGCCATCCAGCTTAGCAGAGGAGAAAAGAGCTCGCAGAAGGCAGAGCCAAAGAGTCGAAACATCATCTTTAAATATGACAGATGTGATAGAGATTGTCTCTCTCGAGTGGGTCTCTTCAGCCACGTTCACGGCTGCCATAAAACCAACTGAGTAAATTCTTTACCTCTCAGGGGCACGTCCCCAGGGTCTCTCGAAACTGAAGGATGCCTAATACTACTAAGCAAAGATAATAGAAACAGAAATGGTTACAAATACAACTAAAATATAACATGCTTCTAAGAGACCACATATAACCTTAGCAGGCTCCAGTCTTGGACTAAAGAAGGTTTTCACACCTACAGCCACTTCTCAGCATCACCAAGCCACTTGGCTGGGGATCCACGCAAAGAGGGCTGACCCATTTGTTCTCTCAGTGATGGATACCAAAATGTCTTTTTGCTTCACCTTGTATTTCCCCAAAACTCATTGCTTTGACACCAGAGACAAGACAACCTCCTATGGTCTTGGTCTCTCAGAGGGACTTCACATTCCCCCAGTCAACCTGGCTTTTCCTACAAATGGAGATTCCTTTGTGTTGATTTCCCAGTGGATTCTAAGTATCCGATTACACCTTGCATTTGCTGAAGTTAGCCTTTGACACAAGCAGAAAGGAAACGTCAAAATCAAGATACGTTCGTTCGATGTCTTAGCACAAGCTAGGGAAGTACCTTCACGGACCAGTACTTGGAATACTGGTATCCAAAATAAAGATAAGGAAGGAACAGAACAACAATTTAGGGAACTGGGGCAAACTGATGGGTTGGATTTGAGTGGCATACAAAAGTAATGTGTAACTTGTAAAATCATATAAATAATACCAGCTGAAATGTGTAACTTGGGAAGCACAATTTCTGTGTAAGGTGAATGTAACATCGCTGTACGAAACTGGTATCGTAAAGATACTTTTTCCTATACCTTATTAATAAACCTGACTGACGTTGGTTATTTGGTCTCCTGAGTATATTTCGTAGTGAACCAAAGTGTGACCAAGGAATTGACTATATAATTTATCAACATTCATGTATCATTAATACATACATTTCAAAATGGTATTAATCCCCTAGTATGTTACCAGCTTTCATTTGTTACTTTACAAGACACAATATAAACCCGATGTTTATGCATGTGCAATTTGGAAGGCATGCTGCAGTTCTTCAGACTGAAATGCTCTCTATATATTTAAGTTATCATGTTTATTAATAAAAATATAGTTGTGACACTGAGCCAGAAAGGGTTAAGCAACCAGGAGGCTAAGTGACCCAAGATCAACCTTTAAAAACATATTAGGGAAGTATTGAAATGGTAAACAGGGTCATTTCTTATAGATAGTTATCAAAAACATGTTAGATAGGCCACAGTGTTGGAAATGCAACTGGTATTGTAGAGAATTAGAAATAAATACTAATATAGTTGCCTGTGTTTATCTATGTCTTCTTAAAACAATGTGATTTTATTAGCTTGTAGATAGTAAACTTCTATTCCTATATTCTGTTGATTCAGAGATCAAAATGGAATATTAGCAATTAGATAAAACATGTGGTTTAATAATATCATTGTCTTTATTTCTCTTTGAAGTTTGTAGTAAACTACCGATGAACCTTGGGATGGTTAATGGCCTTATGGTAATCAATGCAACTACTTACCTGTTTATACATAGGAAATAGGAATTGACTGTTCAAAGCAACAATGTACATGACCTAGTCTTTGTGTTACCTGCAGTCAAGAGGCTATCACAGCCTGCCAGAGATCTATACAAGAATTTTGGGACCTGCTCCTTTTTTCATCTCACGTCTGCTTGAACCTTATCAGGGGAGGCAACCTCAGCAACCACAGTCACAGTGGTCATAATCACATTATAAAAATTAAAATTCTGGTTCGGTTGTAGGCCAAAATGAGCCTATTGTTATAATATATATGTATGTTCTAAAGACATGTCAGGCTCCCTTTCCCTGGCCTGGGTAGTACTACTGACGATATGAAGAAACCATCTATCTGGTAATAGCAAGAGACTCAGTCTGCCCAACCCTCCATCTTCTCTCCCAGTCACCTCAAAACAGAGGATTTGACCCCCAGCGACCCCGGAGTATTCTATATAATAGCCATGTTGCATTATGAAACCTTGCTGTAAGTCATGAGAAATATCAGTATCCAGAAAATACTAGCTCTGAATCAGCCACTGGCGCTTGCTGAGCATCGCTCAGAACCATGTTCTCCAGTGTAGCAAACATATTTTTCAAAGGGATTCTTTTAATTTCTCAATACCCTCTGTGTATTCCCAGGAATGACATTCATGCTTGAATTAAGAGTTATGTTCAAATTCCAATCACCCACCTGAATGACCAGAACACTCAAAGAAACAATGAAGAGTGATACAGCTCAGCTAAAGGAATTGAGTGCCAGAAGAATCAAAGCTCCAGCAACTCCCTCATGTAGGTGATTCAAGAGGGCAGAGCACTTCTGTTCACTGATGGATTACCTTCCTGAAAATAATCTGAAGTGACAAGGCTTTGTGGTTTATCCAATTCACCTCCAATAACTATCAGGTAACAAATAGGGTTTGGGAATATGGTAGCAGAAAAGTTGATATTTTTATAGTTCCGCTTGGAAATGTTGTATTACAGTCAGTAGTTACCTTTATTTTTTTTAAGTATTTTAAAGTTTTATATTGAACCAAATTATTTCCTCACTCGGTTCCAGAATAATATGGAGTCCCAGATGTGAAAGACATTTCATCCTCCTCTCCCTGACAATGCAGGATTATTCCCTACAGTGAATGTTCCTGTGTTTCATCCAGACTGATTTTAAAAGTCAGAAATAGTGGAAGCTTCCATGACTTCCTTTGGGATGCCCCTCTGCATAGATGCAGATATCAGAAAGTGGTCCCTGATGTTCAGCGTAAATGTTCCTTTTCTTAATTAAATCCTATTATTTTTAGTTACACGTCCTTGTACAAAAGGAAGTAAGTTAAAGCCAAATAAATTCCAATTAGAAATAAGGCACATATTTTTTAACAGTGAGGGCAAATAACCAGTGGCAGTAACTACCAAGGGAAGTAGTGGATTTTCCATCTTTTGATGTCTTCAGATCATGACTGGATGCCTTTCTGGAAGATATGCTAGCCATACACAAGTTATTGGGCTCAATACAGGGTAACTGGGCAAAATTCTAGGGAATTTGGTATACAGGAAGTCAGGCTAGATGATCTAACCGTTCCTTACAATCTATGAAGTAAAATTTATAATATAGTCCACTGTGGTGGCTGTCCTGTGTGGCAAGTCATGGTGGGGAAAAGGGATAGGAACTTCACTATAAAAATAACTCTCTTTTCCCAGGCTGAGCAGAGTCTGAAGGAGAGAGACTGCCAAGAGACCCTTTTGGGAACAATAAGAGCTTAATACGAGATAAACTGTGGCTCTCAAAATTTCAGTGCGGGTAGTTTCTCCTAATTTTCTTTTATTTCTGTCTCTACTTTACCAATGCTTTCTTTCTGTTTCCGTGTTATGCATATATGTCTCACTTGGTGTAAAAGAACTGCAGTTTTTGGATAGATATCATGGTTTTAACTTAAATAAATATCTTCTTAATTTTCACCTACATTTTCATCTGTCTGCTCCATCCTGGGATACAAGGCATTCAGGTGACAAGTCCTGGTGTACCAGTTGAGGGAGTAACATGGGTGGAAAGTCAATGAGAGGGAGAGAAACTACTCTTGATGGCAGGAACTACACAGAGTTTGGTGCAATTGTGTGAAGGCAGTGAGAGGGTGCCTGTCTTAACTCAGATGAGGGAGCCAGGAGGCCAGTGGGTGGAGCCCAAAACTTTCTGATGAAGGCTATTGCTGCGGAAACAAGCAATTGGGAGGCAGAGAAGACATTTCAGGAAAGATTAAAAATAAAACTTCAGAAGTTTTTCTACTCACCACCTGCTTTTCTACACCACTCACCATCAGGGTGTCCTGCTCCAACAGCCAGATCAAGAGTGCAGCCTGTTTCATTCAATCTGTACCTTAATCATAGAATCATAAAATCCCAGGACTGGAAGGGACCTCAAGAGGTCATCTAGTCCTGTCCCCTGCACTTATGGCAGGACTAAGTATTATCTAGACCATCCCTGACGGTGTTTGTCTAACCTGCTCTTAAAAATCTCCAGTGATGGAGATTGCACAACCTCCCTAGGCAATTTATTCCAGTGCTTAACTACCCTGACAGTTAGGAAGTTTTTCCTAATGTCCAACCTATACTGCCCTTGCTGCAATGTAAGCCCATTTTTTCTTGTCCTATCCTCAGAGGTTAAGGAAAACAATTTTTCTCCCTCCTCCTCTTAACAACCTTTTATGTACTTGAAAACTGTTATCATGTCCCCCCTAAATCTTCTCTTCTCCAAACTAAACAAACCCAGTTTTTTCCAATCTTCCCTCAGAAGTCATGTTTTCTAGACCTTTAAACATTTTGTGCTCTTCTCTGGACTTTCTGCAATTTGTCCACATCTTTCCTGAAATGTGGCACCCAGAACTTCAGTTGAGGCCATATCAGCATGAAGTAGAGCAGAACATTATGTCTCGTCTCATGCTTTCAATACTCCTGCTTACATATCCCGGAATGATGTTTTCTTTCTTTTTTGCAACAGTGTTATACTGTTGACTCATATTTAGCTTGTGATCCACTATGACCCCCAGATCCCTTTGCACAGTACTCCTTCGTAGGCAGTCATTAACCATTTTGTATGTGTGCAAATGATTGTTCCTTCCTAGGTGGAGTACTTTGCATTTGTCCTTATTGAATTTCATCCTATCGACTTCAGACCATTTCTCCAGTTTGTCCAGATCATTTTGAATTTTAATCCTATCCTCCAAAAGAACTTGCAACCCCCTCCCGGCTTGGTATCATCCGCAAACTTTATGAGTGTACTCTCTATGCCATTATCTAAACAATTGATGAAGATATGGAACAGAAACAGACCCAGAACTGATCCCTGTGTGACCCTAGCTGAGATGCTCTTCCTGCTTGACTTTAAAATGCTGATATCTACTATCTGGGAATGGTTTTCCAACCAGTTTTGCACCCACCTTATAATAGCTCCATCTAGGTTGTATTTCCCTAGTTTGTTTATGAGAAGGTCATGTGAGACAGTAACAAAAGTCTTACTAAAGTCAAAATGTACCACATCTACTACTCCCCCCTATTAATAAGGCTTGTTACCCCATCAAAGAAAGCTATTAGGTTGGCTTGTCATGATTAGTTCTTGACAAATCCATGCTGACTGTTACTTTTCACCTTATTATCTTCTAGGTGTTTGCAAATTGATTGCTTAATTATTTGCTCCATTATCTTTCCGGGTACAGAAGTTAAGCTGACTGGTCTGTAATTCCCTGGGTTGTCCTTATTTCCCTTTTTATAGATTGGCACTATATTTGCCCTTTTCCAGTCATCTGGAATCTCTCCCATCTTCCATGACTTTTCAAAGATAATCGCGAATGGCTCAGATATCTCCTCAGTCAGTTCCTTGAGTATTCTAGGATGTATTTGATCAGGCCCTGGTGACTTGAACACATCTAATTTGTCTAAGTAATTTTTTACTTGTTCTTCCCATATCTTAGTTTCTGATCCTACCTCATTTTCACTGGCATTCACTATGTTAGATGTTCAATCACTACCAACCTTTTTAATGATGCCATTATCCCTGACCAACCTAGCCTACCTCAGTCAGTGCATACCTGAGTGCTGGAAGATCATTATTCAAAAGTTTTATTACCAATCTCGCTCCATCAAACAAACAAAAAAAAACTACTGTCCATAGATGAGATACAGTTTTCAAACTCTTATAAATCAGCTATATCTAACCCAGCTTTCGCTAGTGTTGCTGAAAACACTTTTACACCCAATTGACTATCGACCTGCCAAATTTCAATTTTCAACCTCAAACATTTGGGGGCTAAGGGGTCTCAAAATAAGGATGATTTATTTATTTATTTTTAAATAAGTGCATGCATTTTATAAAAGTGCATTTTCTCGTCCCCCCCCCCCTCCATTCTCCTTATATTAAAAACTTGCTGAATTGTTTTTTTGCTAAAACTTTTAAAGGAAAAATTCGCCCTTAGGCCAAGATGAGACCTGGGGAAAATTTCAGGCCCTTATCTTCAAAACACTTACACACATGCACAGTAGTGATCTCCTTGACTTCTCTGATGGGTCCATGGGTAAGAGATGTTAGAGCTGGAAAA
Source organism: Terrapene triunguis (assembly GCF_002925995.2). Classification (NCBI taxonomy): domain Eukaryota; kingdom Metazoa; phylum Chordata; order Testudines; family Emydidae; genus Terrapene; species Terrapene triunguis. The sequence continues at coordinate 102,705,819 of NW_020664409.1, read as the reverse complement.
CAGTCTCCACATGGATTAGTAAATGAAGAGGTCCAGAGAAAGGGATTTTTTTTTTAAACCTACCAACTCCGATTGTTTCATACATCCTTTCAGCACAGCAGATTATCCAAGAGGGAGATTCTAACTGCTAACCCTGCTGTGAGCATAAAAACCAAAAGAAAGAAAAATTGTGAGGGCTGCATTCATAAAATTCAATGAGCTAGACTAAACTGCAAGGAAGCTTTCACAAACCTCCCTCTATTCATTTCTTGTCTTATTTTCTCCTTTTGTAATTCCCCTTTCTGCAGCCCTCTCTCCCCATAGACACCAGAAAACAGAATTAATTTAACACATAGAGAGGTTTTATCAAATCATAAATAACTCTGGAGCTTCCCTTTTCATGCCTCACAATTCTTTGTATCTTCCTTGTTTACTCAACAAGAACAACTTACCCTTACTAGGTCAGAGAGAGAGGGCAGCTACATTCACCCATCTGCAACTTATAACAGTCATCCTTTGTTCTGGAAGGAACATAACAGTATCTTCCTAACTTTACTCATGCTTACATAGTAGATGAAACCTGAGACACAGCTATGCTTATTCCCCATTGCCCATCCCCAGATATAGTGCCAAATGATATGGTTGCTGACTGTGTAGCTCTATCTAAGGTACTTAGATATGGCCCCCATCACTGTAGCATCTGAGCACTTCACAGTCATTATGTATTTATCCTCACAACACCCCTATGAGGTAGGGAATTGCTATTATCCCCACTTTATAGATGGGGAACTGAGGTACAGAGAGGATAAGTCACTTGCCCAAGGTCACACAGGGAGTCTTGGCAGAGCTAAGGTTTAGACCCAGGTGACACGTCCTAAGCTAGCATTCTAACCATTGGACAATCCTTGCTTTCCATCCTTCCTTTCCATAGACTACTGTGGACTTACTCTTGAAACTTGTACAGTACGCTATCCATGAGAGAAAACAAAACTCAAGAAACCCTACATTTGCCTTTTTGTAAATGTACTCTGTGGCTTCTGGTTACCTCCTGCCTGAAAGACATAGCATTAGAGAGTGTGAAGGGATAAGGGATACCATTCCTCTGGGGTCAGAGGTCAGCAGCTGGCTAGCTGGCTGATTAGCCCCAGCTGCTGCCCCTGGGAAAAGACCTGCAGTTTTATGGGCAGATGCTCATAAAAGGAGGAACAGGAAATGGAGAGGAGCTGCAATACCTGCCGGAAGCTGGAGCTACTGCTAAGAGGAACTGTAATCACAAAGGCTCTGAGGTAAGAGCCCCCAACTTTTGGGCTGAGGAACTTACAGGGGTGATGGACAGACTTGGGGAAGTCTGATCTTGTTTTGTTGAGGAGACTTGAAAGAAAAGAAAATAAACCACAACTAGTGACCCTGCTGGAAATTGCCTTTCCTGACCTGTGTGAGAAGATTCCAGACAGAATTCCCCCAGAGAAAGTGCTGTCACAGCAAGAGCTAGCTTGGGTCCAGTCAGAAGGGGGGGCTATAAGATAGGGCCCACTCATTTGCAGAGTGAAAGACCAAGACATTTAAAGCATTGACTGGTGTCACTATTAAGGTTAATGCTGTATTAAAATGCCACAGGGTGGCATTGAGAAGAAATCTCCATTTTGTTATGAATACCAGAAGAATCTGAGACTGACTTTGATACATTAATTACATTTTTAGAATCCACGTTGCCTTATGATTGTATTCTGGGCCTGATTCAAAGCTCTCGCTGACTTCATTTGGACTCTGGAATCAGGGCCTCTGAGCAGGTTTCAAAATCCATGGGTAAAAATGTGTTTGTCTGCCATGCTCAAGTCATTGCTCTTATTTAGACTGTTGTGTGTTTTTCATCTATAAGGACTAAAGTGGTGCACGGAGAATGGGAATTCATGTTTTTCAGACCTGGCTAAAACAAATCCAGTTATACAGAAGAAGACATCTGCACCTTAGATCATAATTTATTTCATTAGAGATTAATGTCTCTGATCTTTCCCCAGCCAAATTACAACTAATAAATGTGGACAAAATATATTCCCTTTAAATGCAAGATTGGTATTTCTCAGTGAGCAAAGTACCATGGTGATGAACATGCTATCAAAATGTAGAGAGAATGGGCAGGAAGAAAGAGATGTAGGCAGTGATAATGGGTCCGATGTTGAAGCTCTGTAATCCTCTGCTCCCTACATCACAGTAATATGATGATGTATTTGTGTTTGGCAATAT
>NW_020664409.1:102597149-102703586 GCF_002925995.2 Terrapene triunguis | reverse complement strand
CACCCTTAAAAAGACCATCTGAAATATTTTTTGTCAGATTCTCAGGCTGGTGTAAATCAGCAGAAACTTTCATGGAGTGAGCTGATTTATACTAGATGTGTGGCCCTTAGTGATTGTACTTTGTGTAATTATTTTTCGATACAACATCAATATTAAAGATTATTTTCATAGGTCTTGTGGGGTGCTTACTTCAATTAAGCATTTTTGCATGGGGTTGCATTGGGGGTACTTGAATAATTTTGAATCATTATATTCTAGCATAAACCTGCCTCCACCCTCTTTTCCTTTCTTTCCCCCACCCCCCTTCATTGCTAGCATGTACCTGGGATGTTTCTTGAAGACTCTGTATTGACACATTTTTTAATTGGACAGTGGGAATATTTTCTCCTTATTCTTATTTGTCAAAAATGATCAATGTCTTAATTGATGTAATTCTCTGATGTAAATGTATAATTATATGTAATCTATCTCCCCTTCCTAGAAGTGCACCCCATTCAACTGGGGTTTTAACATTGCTTATGGTTTTGTTTCCATACTACTGAACTATACATACACACCGGTGCTGATTTTCACATTGAGTGGAGATTCAATACCAGAAAATCCTGACTAATTTGAAATGGGGAAGAATTAAAGTGAAAACTATTCATCGTTATTAGGTGCTTTTCTGACCCCATTACCATAGTATCTGAGCACTTCACTGTCCATGATAATTAGGTCATGTTCTGTGCATTTGGTCAGGAGAAGAATTCCATTGGAAGTGGTTTTGCTCCTGGACTTCCTTACCAATCGTGCCATTTCAAAGCTCCGACTCACGCCCAACTTTTGCATAAAAATTGCCAAGGAGTATGAGCTTGTCCTCTTTGGGTACAGCAGAGAGAATCTGGTCAAGTTTGGCATAAAATCCTTCTTTGATTTCATCAGTGTCAAGGGATGGAGTGTACACACTGATGAGTGCTGCATGCTGATTCTTGGCCAGTTTAAAGTGGAGGGTTATTAGTTGTGCATTGATGCTAACTGGTAATTTCGAGAGTTGGTTGATGATTTCATTTTTGATAATGAAACCAACGCCATAGATTTGTCATTCATCGTCACCTGCTCCTTTCCAAAAAACGAGTGTAACCATCACCTTGTTCCTTGAGCTGTCCTTCTCCTGCATGCTGGGTCTCACTCAATGCAGCAATGCTGACGTCATGTATCTTGAGATCTCTTGCCACAATTGCTGTTCTTTGCTCTGGCCGATTACTTTTCAGGTTGCCCATCAGGATTTGAACGTTCCAGGTTCCAAATTTCATTGTTCGGTTTAGACTGCAGTAAAGTCATCCCTCTAAACATATCCAGTTGGTGGGAAGTAAGGCAGACTATGCTTAGGGCAGCTTTTCTAGCTCTCCTCCCCATGTGAGTGAGCCGAGTGAATCCTAAAAAGGGCTGCTTAGTCATGAGTGCAGAAGCTAAGTTGCACTCCTGCCTCTTTCCAAATGCAAAAACAGTCATCTGACAGCTGCCACCTGTATGCTGGTCTGTGACTGGTCATCTGGTCATCACTGTTCTGCTCCCTTGCCACTCGCTGATCCATTGTGCTACATACTGTACAAACATAGAACAAAAGGATGGTGCCTGCCCCAAAGAGCTTATACTCTAAGTTTTAGGTAAGAGAGGTAGATACAGGGAGACAGCTGGGGGGAGCACAAGGAAACAATGAGACAGTATTGGTCAGGAGGATCAGCATTACTCACAGCTCATCAGCTGAAATTCAAGTGAAGGACCTAGTGTTTAGCGGGTTCTGATTCAGTGTCCCATTCCAGAGATGGCACAAATCTTGGAATTTGCATCTGGCTTTAGATTTCAAAGTTCAGAACATCCCCAAACTTTGGAGTTCCCAATAGGTTAATTATGTGGTTGAGAATTCAGATCTAGGTTGTCCATTTGGATTTTGAACCACCAGTTACATTTGGGATAGTTCTTATTTGTGGTTCCACTCCACAGAGATTTATCCGTGTTTTGACTTGGGCCTGAGTTTTGGTTTTTGTTTCTATCTCCCCCACAATTTAGGGTCTTCAGAGTGAAAATGAAATCTAAACTGAGGTCCAAATAAAAAATATGGATGTACCTCTATAATTTAAGGACCAAATAAACCTCATTACCTTTCACTCCAAGTGCAGGTGCATTTATTTGATCCACTTTTTCTAATATAAACACAAAGCAGCATGTGCATATTTTTGGTAGTTTTAAAAAATATATATATATCACTCCACCCCACACTCAATCCTATCCCTTGGAAGAGGATGAGAAAGAAAACAAGCCACATGTGGCATATGTTAGTCATGTCACAATGCATGACTGGAAGGCAAACAGAGATTTACAGTAGTGAGGGTAGTATAAGAACCTATATAGAATAGACTTCTCTTATTCAGTTACACTGATGTAAGATAAAATCAGAATCTTGCATTGAGGCCTAACGCACTGTGACAGGGTCAGGCCAGATGGCTACAGGAGGGTGATAGAAGGCAGATATATTAGCCCCAGATTAAGTAGGTCTCTTTCCCCTGGGTAAGGTAACAGGGAAGGTTCCAGAACAATCAGGAACTTTCTGGAAACAATTAAGGCAGACAGGCTGATTAGAACACCTGCAGCCAATCAAGAAGCTGCTAGAATCCATTAAGGCAGGCTAATCAGGGCACCTGGGTTTTAAAAAGGAGCTCACTTCAGCTTGTGGTGTGGGTGTAAGGAGCTGGGAGTGAGAGGATGTGCTGTTGGAGGACTGAGGAGTATCAGCATTAACAGACACCAAGAAGAAGGTCCTGTGGTGAGGATAAAGAAGGTGTTGGGAGGAGGCCATGGGGAAGTAGCCCAGGGAATTGTAGCTGTTGTGCAGCTGTTCCAGGAGGCACTCTAGACAGCTGCAGTCCACAGGGCCCTGGGCTGGAACCCGGAGCAGAGGGTGGGACTGGGTTCCCCCCAAACCTCCCAATTGTCCTGGACTGTGGGTTCTACCAGAGGGGAAGGTCTCTGGGCTGTTTCCCAGCCCACATGGTGAATCTCTGAGGCAAGAAAATCCGCCAATAAGCGCAGGACTCACCAAGATAGAGAAGGAACTTTGTCACAGCACATATACATTAGGGAACAACGTTAAGGTTACTCTTGCATTGTTAATGTAATTTCCAGACTTTTGAGTGCTTCACTGTGCATCTTTATCATTGCACTTATAAATGAAATGCAAAACAATTCATCTGTATTTTAACCTGGGCTTTAAATAATCTTAGTTTTAACAATAAAATGTGAAAGAAACTTTCATTAATGAAACATTTTTTTAGTACAAATTTTATTAGAATTGACTGTGAATTATTCAGAATTGATACCCAACAAATTCTCACTTAAAACCCACAATTTGTATTTCTAAAAATGTTATTGCACAGAACAAAATGAGCTGGTGAGTGACACAAGAGATTATTATTAATAGACATGAATGCTGGAGGGTTGTGTGTGTAAAATATATGCATGGAAGAAGCTATTTGTTCATGATGTTCCAGAGCCTAGTGATGTGAGGCATGAAAATCACTGACCCCATGAAACTGAGAAGCAAGGCTAAGGTAGGTGATTATTAGCGCTGTGCAACATTTTTTCTTCATGAAGCAAAAGCACTGGAATTTGCTGCCTTTTGTGCATGCATGAGTGTGTACTGGCTTTAAGAAGATGGTTAATCAATTCTTTTTTTACCCCCTGGAGCTTTGCATAATTCTGTGTCAGGGGAAAAGTGACCTTCACTTCTTCTGTCCTCCCCAAACGAACTGCTTTTTGCTTAACAAAGGCTGAACTGGTGCATTGCGCGGGGAGATGGGCTGAGTTGGAATTAACGTGTTCCATCTCTTACTTCTACTTGGCCAAGTTCAGCCATACAATAAACTGACCCTGATACCAGGGCCATAGAGGTAGAACTGGTAAAAAACAAACAACAAAAAAACTTGTTTCCAGTTACTCTGTGCCCAACCACACGGTAGAGCAACACTGATGTAAGTGACTCTCTGATGAAGTTAAGGTATTTTAATGGCTCAGATAAGGTTCCCCCTTTTCCCCCTGCCCTTTCACTCCATGCCAACAGAAATAAATTCATGGTAGGTCAAAAATATAAAGTCACCAGTTAAATGTAAGTCAAAATTTTGGCTCAGGATTGTAAGAAAACTAGAACCAGTTGTAAGAGTCACTGAATTTTTCATTTTGGCCAAAGTCTTTGAATTCACAGGTCTTTTGGTTGGTTGTGAATAACATATGTCAGATGACATTGGTTCTGAATCTCTGATTGGTTGAGTGTGTGCCGTATGGTTAAGAGGGTTGCCATTGTGCCCATTTGTGTGAGCGGGTTCTGCTTTTCTTAGAGCTGATATAAGAAAAGGAAATGAAGGCCAGATCCTCAGCTGGTGTAAATCAGCATAGTGCCATTGACTTCTTTTTCTGCTGTCACTACATGTAAATATCAATATGAAGATGCACTGTCAAGGCTAGAAGCAAGTCAATGCATGAATAACCTATTATGGCAGGTACAATGCCAAATGATCCAACATTTCCTCTGCTAAATAGTTCACTCTGAAGAAAGGCAATAGATGTCACCATTTGTCTGGAGGGGAAATATTGTTCTAAGGAATGCAACAAGGGACTTGCTCCAAAAGAAGGGAGTTCTTGATTAAAAAGAGCTGCTCTTTCAAAATAGTATGGTCTGCCTGAGACAAAGCCCAAGCAAGTCAATGGAGTAGCTCCCATTGACTTTAATGGTCTTTGGCATGGGCTGTTGATCAGGCATCTAATGAGTTAATATACATTCCTTCAAATAGAAGAGATCAGATTGCACTCTCTGTCTCTCTCCTTTGAGATTTCCCAAGATTTTTTATCCTAATTAATTCCCCAAAGACACACTTTTGAGTTTGATGTAAATTCCGTTATGAATATATTTCCCATTGTTTTGCAGAATAACTCCCAGAAGCCATGCAAGTCATGAGAGGACCACCTAGAGCAGTGGTTCCCAAACTTTAACAATCCGTGAACCCGTTTCACTAAAATGTCAAGTTTCGTGAACCGCCTACTAAAAATGAATATTTCCAGGGATTTTCTCCCTTACCTCAGCATAAATTATAAAAGCAGTGATCTTGGAAATATAAAATTTGTTTCTATGACATCCTTATTACACACTATTTATTAATTATTATGTATCATTACAGTATTTTTATTACATTATGAAAAAAGCAACACTCTTCCAAGATCTCACTTTTGTAGCTTGTATCACTTTTGATTAAGCCTGTTATAAGACAAGGCTCCTATCAGAGGTGCCAATAGAAAAAAGGGGTGAAGGGGCAAAGCTGGAAAAGTGTGGGGGGACCCATGGAGGCCACCAGAAAAAAAGGGGAGGGATTCATGGGGGGGAGGCGCGCTGACATGGAGGCGACACGTAACCCTCGTCATCCCCCCGCACTGGCGCCTCTGGCTTCTATGTTTCATCAAGGAGTATCAGATGTGAAACAGCATGAAGGTATTTAAGAAGCCAACTCAAAGAGTTCTTCCTACACAAGCGTTCAGGTCTTGAGCAGTCCAGGCAAACAACGCATGTTACAACAAAGCTTAAACTTGTTCTTCATAATAATTTAAAAACACTAGCAGCCTATTTAATTTTAAAAACAGCAAAAAATATCCACCTCCCTTTCTATTTCTGTCAGGGTTCCTTCCCCACTCTGAACTCTGGGGTACAGATGTGGGGACCTGCATGAAAGATCCCCTAAGCTTATTTTTACCAGCTTAGCTTAAAAACTTTCCCAAGGCACAAATTCCACCTTGCCCTTGAACAGTATGCTGCCACCACCAAGTGATTTAGACAAAGAATCAGGGAAAGGACCACTTGGAGTCCTATTCTCCCAAAATATTCCCCCAAGCCCTACACCCCCTTTCCTGGGGAAGGCTTGAGACTAATATCCTCACCAATTGGTACAGGTGAACACAGACCCAAAGCCTTGGATCTTAAGAACAATGAAAAATCAATCAGGCTCTTAAAAGAAGAATGTATTTAAAAAGGATAAAAGAATCACCTCTGTAAAATCAGGATGGAAGATAACTTTACAGGGTAACAAAAAGATTCAAAACACAGAGGATTTCCCTTCCAGGCAAAACTTTAAAGTTACAAAAACAGGGATAAACCTCCCTTTTAGGACAGGGAAAATTCACAAGCTAAAACAAAAAAATACTCTAACGCATTTCCTTGCTATTACTTACTATTTCTGTAATATATGATGTATCATTTCAGTGGGAGCTGGATTACTTGCTTGGTCTCTCCCTTTTTTTCCGGGGAGAACACACACAGAGCACAAAACAAAGCCTCCCCCCCCTCCAGATTTGAAAGTATCTTTTTTCCCCATTGGTCCTTCTGGTCAGGTGCCAACCAGGTTATCTTAGCTTCTTAACCCTTTACAGGTAAGGAGGGATTTTATGCTACCCGTAGCTGTATATTTATGACAATTTCGTAACAGGAGTCGTGAAGTTTAAATCTCCTCAGTGTGATAGAGATGCTTGCTTTGATCTGCTTAGCTCTTGGAAGTCCCCAAGGCTCTGGGCTGCTGGCCCTGTGCTGCCCGGGGTCCCTAGGGACGGCTCTGTCTGCCATTAGGGATTTTTTTCCCGAGAGCCCCTGTAACATTTCTTGAACCCCAGGGGTTCACGAACCCCAGTTTGGGAACCCCTGACCTAGAGTAACGAAAGGATGTGGTCTCTTTGGAGCATTTGATATAGATACCCTGAATGATTCTTCCCATGATGTGTGTGTGTGTGTGTGTGTGTGTGTGTGGGCGAGGGAAGGGGTATTGCTTCTGTGAAAAGGTAATATTTGTGTCTGTCTGTCTTAAATCATTATTCCGTGAGAAATATTATGTTGCCCTCATTGCTTGTGTTATGGTTTCACAGTTCAAAAATAGGAATGGGAAATAACTACTGATTTGTTCTGTCTTTTTATTTCTACTTCATCACATTTACATGCTATGCTACTTGTATGTTCCTTCCTGGGACATTATACAGGTCTATGTCCATTCTCTCTCTCAACCCCAGTACAGAATTAATCAGAATGTTATACAAAACATCCCATGGTTTCAAATGGGTTCATTTCCAAGACACATCTGTGAGGAATACAAACATAAAACCCAATGGCCAGATGCCCAGCTGGTGGAAATCAGTATAGCTCTATTTACTATTGGAGCTACCTCAATTTACATCGACTGAGGATCTGGCCAAGAACCTCATCAATAACTTGTATTTCCAGCCCAGCTAAAACACCAACATTCTTGTTTACTAGGAAACAAAGGACCTTTTAACATGAGCCAGACTCTTCTGAATTGGCTAGGTATAGAGAGCCAAATGCTCCTCTCACTTTGACTGGCTCACTTCAGTGGGATGATTCCAGTGTAAAAGAGAGAAGAATTTGGACCATGGTGGATTAAGCATTGAGAAAAGGCTGATGGAGAAGTGTCCCAGCCCAAGGTAATCCTCTCTCTGCAGCTGACCAACTCTTCTGGCCAGGGTGGAGGAATCAGAGCCATGGTGTTAAGATATGACAGTGAAAATGAGGCAGGATCAGAGACTAACAGAGGGAAAGAACTAGTTAAACATTACTTAGACAAGTTAGATGTCTTCAAGTCACCAGGGCCTGGTGAAATACCTCCTAGAATACTCCAGAAGCTGACCAGGGAGATATCTGAGCCATTAGTGATTATCTTCAAAAAGTCATGGAAGACGAAAGATTCCAGAGGACAGAAAAAAGGACAAATATAGTGCCAATCTACAAAAAGGGGGAAAAGGACAACCCAGGGAATTACAGGCCAGTCAACTTAACTTCAGTACCCAGAAAGATAATGAAGAAAATAATTAAACAATCAATTTGCAAACACTTAGAAGACAATAAGGTGATAAGTAACAGTAAGCATGGATTTGGCAAGAACAAATTGTGTCAAACCAATCTAATTTCTTTCTTTGACAGGATAACAAGCCTTGTGGATGGGGGAAAGTGGTAAATGTGGTAAATCTTGACTTTAGTAAGGCTTTTGATACTGTTTCACTTGACCTTCTTATAAACAAACTAAGGCAATACAACTTAGATGGAGCTACTATAAGATGGGTGCATAACTGGTTGGAAAACCTTTCCCAGAGAGTAGTTATCAGTGGTTCACAGTCAAGCTGGAAGGACATATCAAGTGGGGTACCACAAGGATCAGTTCTGTTCCATATCTTCATCAAAGGTTTAGATAATGGCATAGAGAGTACACGTATAAAGTTTGCAGATGATACAAAGGTGGGAGGGGTTGCAAGTGATTTGGAGGATAGGATTAAAATTCAAAATGATCTGGACAAACTGGAGAAAGGGGCTGAAGTAAATAGGATGAAATTCAATAAGGAAAAATGCAACATACTCCACTTAGGAAGGAACAGTTAGTTGCACACATACAAAATGGGAAATGACTGCCTAGGAAGGAGTACTGCAGAAAGGGATCTGGGGGTCATAGTGGATCACAAGCTAAATATGAGTCAACTGTGTAGCACTGTTGCAAAAAAGACAAACATCATTCTGGGATGTACTAGCTGAAGTGTTGTAAACAAGACATGAGAAGTAATTCTTCCACTCTATTCCAGGGCTCAACTGGATTATTGTGTCCAGTTCTGGGTGCCACATATGAGGAAGGATGTGGACAAATTGGAGAGAGTCCAGAGAAGAGCAACAAAAATGATTAAAGGTCTAGAAAACATAACCTGTAAGGGAAGATTGAAAAAAAAAGGGCTTTGCTTAGTTTGGAGAAGAGAAGACTTAGGGGGGACATGATAACAGTTTTCAAGTACATAAAAGGTTGTTACAAGGAGGAGGGAGAAAAAATGTTCTTGTTAACCTCTAAGGATAAAACAAGAAGCAATGGTTTTAAATTGCAGCAAGGGCAGTTTAGGTTGGACATTAGGAAAAACTTCCTGTCAGGGTGGTGAAGCACTGAAATAAATTGCCTAGGGAGGTTGTGGAATCTCCATCATTGGAGATTTTAAAGAGCAGGTCTAGATAATACTTAACCCTGCCCTGAGTGCAGGGGATTGGACTAGAAAACCTCTCTAGATCCCTTCCACTCCTATACTTTTATGAATCTATGGTTCTTCCTCTTCCCCACTCCATCTGAGGTGAACAGTGCCTCTAGGGGAACAGGAAGAAGCACAGATACTCTATCGTTTGTGAAGGTTGCAAGGGGGCAGATGAAGGCTTGAGGTGTCTCTACCTCCATGCACTTGCATACTCACACAGGGGACAGACACAGTGAGGTCCAAAGTACATTGAATTCTCATTAAACTTCACCTGTGTGCATGCGCTAGGTTCTGCCACCATGTCTGTATGTTCAGCTCTGGAGCTGGTTGGGAATTTTTTGATGAAGCTGTTTTTATGAGAAAAGGCCAATTTTTCAAAACTGAAACAGCAAGAGGGATGCCTTGACAATAACCCAGTGGTTAGGGTATCACCTGGGATATGGCACACCAGGTTCAATTCCCTGCTCCGATTCAGCCAGAATGGGGATTTTATCCTGAATCACCCACATCCTAACTGAATGCCCTCACAATCAGGCTATTGGCTAGTATGGAGTATGGGGTGTCTCTCTCTGAAAAATGTTTGAAATCTCAAAAATTTTCATGGGACAGGGCAACTGTTCCCACCCAGTTCTATTCAACTTCCCAATGAAGAATAATACTCTTATAGCAACAGGTGCTAATGTCACACAAGCCCAAAGTTTTCAGCTAACTTGAATTTACCAATTTCAGCTTCAATGGAAAATTCATCTCCAAGCCGCTGATATCTGCTAACACTGAGTACAGGGACACAAATAATAATGCTTTCCATTTTTATAGCACCTTCTACCCAAGACCTACATGCATTAATTAATTGAGATGCATAACATGCCAGGAGGCACAATTTACTTGTGCAATAAGTCAGTATTATGACATCAAGGTGATAGGTTAGACAAATCCCTTACTGCTTGGGAAATAGAGAGAGATTAGGGGCCTGATTTTGAGAGGTACTGATCACCCACAGCATCCATTGATTTCAAGTGTGTGCTCAGCATCTCTGAAAAATAGGTCCTGGAGTCCAGATCCTCAAAGGTATTTAGGCAACCAGTGGAAGTTAAATGCCTAAATACCTTTGAGGAGTTCACCTTACATGACTTTCCCAAGGTCACACAGGAAATCTGTGGCAGAGCCAAGAAGAGACACCAGATCTCATGATGCCTGGTCCTGTGTTACAGTCACAAGATCTTTCATGCAATCAGTGAAGTCAATAGGACTTTTCTTGCCTTTTTGAGGACAGAATTCAGTCCTAGGTATATAAACAAAAAGTGGCAGGTGTGAATTACTTTTAATTGAAAGAGACATAATGACAGCAAACTTTTGAGAGGCACAACCTCTTGATCTTGCTGGTGTACTTATTTTTCAAACATCAAATTCTATTTTTTTAGAGAAAAATGTAGAGAAAAGCAAGGCAATAAAGTTTATGAGGTCATATTCGTTCCAGCATCATAGCTGGTTTTTTCCTACCACCAAGTAACTATCTCAATTATCTAAAATATTTTAATAGATCAGTCAAAATAGTGGGTAATAACAATAAAGCTGAAATTGTCTTGCCTAATTAATGTCTAGTCAGATACATTAAGTTCCCTGAAAAACAAGCCAGACACATAACAACATGACATTAAAAATTTAGCATCCTCAAACAATATGGTTATTGCTTATTAATTATACTGAAGTGGTGCTACTAATTAGTTTAATAGGAAGCATCATGTATGTAGGTATCATAAACAAATAGCTAAAATAAATCACTGTGCTACATAGTTTTCGTTCTACAGTTAAACAAAAAAGATCCATTCCAAAGTCAAAAATACACAATTATTCCTCTGGTACTAGAAAGAAGTATTGTAATTGTATCTAATTACTAAAAGTCTCCTCAAACACATGTAACTTACTGTTCAATGTGTGTCAGGTGTCCACCTCTGTGTCTTATCCACACTGGATATGAATCCCTCTAAAAAGGGAAGTTGGCCCCTTGGCGAAAGCTGTAGAGAGCTGCGCTTCTTAGCTCTGGAGTTTCCCAGATCCTGTTCCTAATGGCGACCAAGCTAGTGGTCATTATATAAGGATATGTCTCTACTGCAGCCACTAGGTGTGATTACAGCTCCGGTCAACATACCCAAGCTACCTTTAATCTAGCTAGCTCAGGTCCCAGAGCAGTGAAATTACAGCAGTGTGTTCTTCAAAGTGGGCTGTACAAGCCCACCAGACCCTGGGTAATTATTTGCAGGGCTAGCTCACACTATTGCAGTCTTCCAGTACCCAATCTAGCTAGATAAAAGCTAGTTTGGGGATATCTACACGAGCTCCAATCCCAAACTCTGATTGCAATCTAGACATGCTCTTAGATATTCTATCTCAGACAGAGTGAGCTTTACATTGCATCTAACTCTGCACTCAACCCTACAATCCTTCTCCTGACAAGTAGATAGAGCTATTCGCTTTATGGTTTAAAAAACAAAAAAAAAGTTTTTTCGTAGAAAAAAGCCTGTTTCAGAAATGAACCTGTCTGTGAATTATTTTTCTTTTTTTCAAATAGTTTTGTTTTTCAAGACAAACCCAAATAGATTTATTTTTTTTATTTTGTTTTGCCCACCCACTTTCCCCTTTTTCAGTGGGAAAGTGAAGGAAAGAATAAAAAGCAGGGAAAAGGGGGGTTGGGGGGAGAACTGAAGACTGACCCCCATCCAAGGTTTTCCAAACCAAGTTTATTTGTGAAAAAAAATTGAATAAACAAAAAATTGTTCCATCTCAACCTGTATAGGAAAAAAATATTTCAACATTTTTAGTTTTTTAGCAAAAAATCTTATTTTTTTTCTATTCTATTCTATGTAGGTTCTTATGCCACCCTCATCATCATAGTATCTAAGGCCTTCTAGTAGTGCTTTAAGCAACATTACTGAAACACTCATGTTTGGTTCAGTCTCTCTCTCATTCTTTCCTCAGGAGAACAGTTATTATGGCGATGTAGATTACCTATGTGAGGAGGAAGAGGGACAAAGGGCACTGCCTGATCACGCCCTCATTGATGTCATAGACAAAAATCCCACTGACCTCAGTTGGAGCACAGCTAAAGGCTAGTCTACGGCTACGTCTTCACTACGGGGGGGGGTGGGGGTCGATTTAAGATACGCAAATTCAGCTACGCGAATACCGTAGCTGAATTTGACATATCCGAGCCGACTTACCCCGCTGTGAGGATGGCGGCAAATCGACCTCCGCGGCTCCCCCGTTGACGGCGCTTACTCCTACCTGCACTGGTGGAGTACAAGCGTCAATTTGGGGATCGATTGTCGCGTCCCAACGAGACACGATAATTCGATCCCCGAGAGATCGATTTCTACCCGCCGATTCAGGCGGGTAGTGAAGAAGTAGCCTAACACATGGAGTTGTTCCAGAATAGCTATTCCAGAATAACTCCATGTGTAGACATTCTTATTCCACTTTGAACATGGATCAGGTTGAACAGGAACAAAACACTTATTCCAGAATTACAGTGCAATAGTTACAAAGTAGCAGCCGTGTTAGTCTGTATCCGCAAAAAGAACAGGAGTACTTGTGGCACCTTAGAGACTAACAAATTTATTTCAGCATAAGCTTTCGTGGGCTACAGCTCACTTCTTCAGATGCATAGAGTGGAACACACAGACAGAAGATATTTATACATACAGAGAACATGAAAAGGTGGAAGTACGCATACCAATTGTAAGAGGCCAATCAATTGAGATGAGCTATCAGTAGCAGCAGAAGAAAAAACTTTGAAGTGATAATCGAGATGACCCATAGAAGGTGTGTTCTTCCTGAGTTACACCATGGGTGGACATTCTTATTCTGGAATAAGAGTATCCAGAATAAGAGTGCCCACACTTGGAGTTATCTCAGAACAGCTATTGCGCTTTAATTTCACACTCTACCTTAACCCGAGTTAACTTTCCATTGTAGACAAGCCCTAAAATTGAAGGGAGAAAATGAGTCAAGTGGTCTTAAAACATTTGTAGATGTTAAAGCTTTTGTAAATGTCCTTCTCTGGCCCAGCAGTTTGACACAGGGCATTTTCTTTGTTCTTTTGGAGGTTTTTGTTGGTGCTGGTGTTTTTCTTCATGTCAGTTTTGAAGTTCTGACTTCAGTTGAAGAGAGTGAAGAAATGATACTATGATGATAGGTGCAATAATAGAATTTAACTACTAGATAAAACATAAAATCAAGATTAGATACAGTAAATGAGAACAATTAGATAGCTTGGAACTGCAGCTGGGTAAACAGTTAAGAAATTCTGAGCCAATCAGAGTTTGCTATCTAATCTTGCAGAGTGCAGGAACCAATCAGACCAGAGAGATTTTCAGTCACAATATTGTAACTGAAAAATAACCAATGCCATGTCTATGCAAATACTACAGTCCCACTGGCTAATATGCTCTTTTAGTCATTCAGATTAAACAATTTGCATATTGCATGTTTACTGAGAAATACATGTATGGTGATTATGCCAATCATACAGCCAGGGCCAATCAGAATGTAGAGAATTACATACTGGGGAAAAATGCATGGCTGTGTATAATGAGTGATGCCCACATACTTGCAGACACCATGAATTTTAGCAGGGATGAAACCTGAGAGCTTCACTACAAAAAAGCACTAAACTCTTGGGATCAGAGACCCTGTCTTCACATGTATTTATACAACACGTAGCACAATTGAGAACCAACCATGATATGGGCCCTGGGTGCTACTGCAATATAAGTATGAAATAATAACAACAAAAACCCTTACTGTATAAGCTAAATGAGTAACTCTGTTAACTGCCACTACGTTGCAGGTTGTTACAGTCACTAGAGTAGTCACTAGACGGAGACTTAGGTCTGGTCTATACTACCCGCCTGAATCGGCGGGTAGAAATCGACCTCTCGGGGATCGATTTATCGCGTCCCGTTGGGACGCGACAATCGATCCCTGAATCGGCGCTCTAACTCCACCAGGGGAGGTGGTAGTAAGCGCCGCCGACAAAAAGCCGCAGAAGTCGATTTTGCCGCCGTCCTCACAACGGGGTAAGTCGGCTGTGATACGTCGAATTCAGCTACGCTATTCACGTAGCTGAATTTGCGTATCTTAAATCGACTCCCCCCTGTAGTGTAGATGTACCCATGAACACTGAGGCCGCACATGCAACTCATGCTGAAGTCAATTGGAAATACCCCTCATTGCTTTCAGTAGGGAGATGAATTGGAAACTAGGCCACTTTATTCAATATGCTCCAGTAACTGAACAGCCTCCCTCCTCTGATTAGCACAGACAGTGCCATCCCACCATTGAGATTACTAAATCCATTAAGAGAATTTTCCCAAATTATCAAGGTATTAAGACTACTCAGTTCCAATTTCCGCAAAGCATTTTTGCAGCAAACATTCACTGTGCAATGTGTTCATGGCTCTGTGACAAACTCAAAGAGTAACAGCTTAGGACACTTAATTAATAATTTAGCAAACAATTATGACCTCTAAGTAGCATGCTGTTTGTATTTCACAAGTTAACATAAGAAAATAATCTGCTGTTTAATTTATTATGGACACATGAGCTAGATTGACGCATACTCAAGTGTTGCATTCAGGCTAACCCATGTTTTCATATTTCCAAAAATAAAGGAAAATATTTATTTTTAGCCTTCATTCTCCAGGAAAACCAGGTGTTACTGTTGTGTTTAATTACTTTTTGTTATATTAATTACTGTGCATTACATTCTAATGAAATGTTGGCAATTAATGCCAATTAATTAACAAGCAATAGTTGTTCTCTTATGTGTCAATTGCTTATCTATGGCAATTAATTTGAAAGGTTACTTTTATAACCACCCTATACTCAGTCCCAGTAAACTTATTGTTCCTTATTTAAAATAAAAAGGTTGGAATGTGGCTTGTATAGATAGATATGCAATCAAACTGAATGGGTACTGTGATCAAGTGAAACAATATTCCTACTTAGCATTGCCTGAATATCTTCCTCTGTTTTCTCTGTGCACAGAAGTTTAGATGATTTTTGCCATTGGTTTGTATTTAGCTCACCAGTTGCACTAGAAGGCCCATTGCCTCCATGGAGTATTGACAGATATTCTTTAGCCTGATTCTTCACCACCAAATATCTGTGATTTCCAATACCCTCTTGGCAGAGTTGTCTTCAACCTGCTCCCTCCCTCTGCTCGGGAAAAGGAGTTACTGCCCCTTTCCCAGAATTCCTTTTTCCAAAGCCTGCAAATCCCCTCAGCCCTAGGAACTACAAATCCCAGCATTCCCCGGGTCTTGGTTAAAAATTATTGGGGGGGGGTGGAGCACATGACTTATGAGGAAAGGCTGAGGGAACTGGGATTGTTTAGTCTGCAGAAGAGAACAATGAGGGGAGATTTGATAGCTGCTTTCAACTACCTGAAAGGGGGTTCCAAAGAGGATGGATCTAGACTGTTCTCAGTGGTAGGAGATGACAGAACAAGGAGTAATGGTCTCAAGTTGCAGTGGAGGAGGTTTAGGTTGGATATTAGGAAAAACTTTTTCACTAGGAGGGTGGTGAAGCACTGGAATGGGTTACCTAGGGAGGTGGTGGAATCTCCTTCCTTAGAAGTTTTTAAGGTCAGGCTTGACAAAGCCCTGGCTGGGATGATTTAGTTGGGGAATGGTCCTACTTTGAGCAGTGGGTTTGACTAGATGACCTCTTAAGGTCCCTTCATAACCCTGATATTCTATGATTCTAAGCCTTGAATGCAGAGATTATCTCAAAGAGCCAGCAAACCTGATGTCTGTACTACAACTGGTCCAAAAATGGTAAAGGTTTTTCCCAGAATATTGAAATAATTTTCATTCTGCACGTTTTGAAAAGGAATGAGTGACTTTTCTTAGTTAAAATGTTATGTGCTTATAAATTTTCATTTTCCCCCTTTCTCTTCCTTTATTCCTTTTCCCATTTTGCCATTGAAAAAGGGAGGAAAAAGGCATAAAAAGGGGGGGAAATGGACCCTCCCCCAATTCCTGAACCTTACTTGTTTTCAAGGTCTTTGTTGAAGAAAAAAAATTTTTTTTTTTTAAATCAGATGAAAAATTTCATTGTTGAAAAATGCCCTTTTTTAACAACAACAAAAATGTTCAAAATATCTATGGGCTCTAATGGGCAGAAGTGAGAGGCTTTTTCTGTGTCAAGAGCTGAGGCAGGAGGTCTCCGTGGATACTGACAGAGTTACAAAATGGTGAAAGCACCTCCCTATTGCACCAACTTCAATCCATTATCAGGTGCACACAGATTCAGAACTTTCTTCACAAAGAAGCAAAGTGGATTGGCTTCTGTTTATTGTGCATGGTAAATGAAATGGAAATATAAAAACCCAGCACAAATCGTTAAATAAATGTCAGAGGAGTTTTGCCAACAGAGAATTTGGCCCAGCACATATTTATTTAAACAACAATAATTTGAAACTAGATAGAACTGGATCACATTTCTTCAAATTTTCAACATTTCTATTAAATTTTATATACAAAAGAACTTCAAAAGCTTGTCTGTGAACATTGTTCTCCATTCTCTGAACAAGCTGTTTGGAACCACGTAATGCTGCACATTTCTATCCCACATAACTTGGTTCAGTTATTAGTGTTACCTTCCTAATGGCTGTTAGTCACTTGTCACTTGTTTTAAACTGATCCTGATTGGGACTTCTGGGCTCTACCGCAATACAAATAATACAATTCTTTGTTTACTAATTTCTTTTATTCACAGTGGATCTGTTTTAGTAGAGAATCTGTGCCACATAGGGGGCTGCATTGAGGCGGGCATGGACTCAGGAAACACCATCATTGCGGGGAGTGAAAGACGACAAGGTCAGAGCTGTAGGTTGTGGCTGAGTGATGTCTGAGCTTGAAAGAAAGGACAAAAAGCTTGAACTAGCTGCAGATACAATGGCAGAGTTCAGATACTATCTATCCTACTTATAGATGATGTAACAATTGGTCCTAAAAAATTGCCCTACTTGTGAGCTTAATTGTAAGAAGTGAGTGAAAGTTCTTAAAATGTCACAATAACTTCTAACAATAGATGTTGATGGGAAAAGGTACAAAAGGGAGAAAACTGAATTAGTCCAAACAAAAAGACCTACTGATATAATTCAAGGATTGTGTTAGAATCATGCCTGATAAATAAGAGAAGTGTGGGACTGGAAATTAATGGTCCAAAATTGGTGTGTCAGAAACTAATCCTAATTGGTGGACAAAATAATGAGAGGCTGGGCTATTTTGCCCACCACTTCCCTTTGGGGTTTTAAAAAGAAGGGACATAAGCAGCAGGGGAAATTAATTAAGAAGAATAAACTGCCAACAATTGCTGCAGCAAGCTTTAATATCATGGCTGCCACTTGGCCCAGGATCCACCACAACACTGTTGGGCCTTTGTTGTCCTGATCCTGAGAGATGTCTTGACCAGATTGGGCCAGAGAGAGGGAACCAGATGACATCCCCATCTCCACTGGTTTCAGCTAACTCCCATCTGAGATGTGAGACTTTGTCTTGACCTCACCCCTGATTTCTTCTCTTTCCTGTCTATCTCCTTTTGCCTTCAATCCAGTAAAAGCCTGGCTTAGCCAGCCAAGGTTGTATATTTTGCAACATTGCCAGTGATTAGAAAGAGGCAGTTAAAAGCAATGACCTAAACAGCCCAAGTCTGGTACTAATGTGCCAGGTCTTGGTGTGGCTATTAAGACATTGTCCCATGCCCTGTCACGTTGGGACAAAATTGTAAAAAGTCAACACCAGAAACAGAAGTTGCGTTCTTTTATTCTGTGCTGCTCTTTTCTCTCCCCTCTTGTTTGTTTTTGTCTTGTTTTGTCTTCTGAGAAATGGGTTCTGTAAGCGTGTGGACTCACCCCTGCGGCGCCTCCTTCTGATCATCTCTGGGAATTAGCTCTCCAGCCGTTGGAGCGCCCTCTGCAGGCCGACGTCCTGCTACCGCTTGGCCCCCATGTCCCTCCTGGACCCTTCCGGAGCCCTTTGCCTAACCCTGGGCTGCCCTCTGCAACCGCCAGTACCCGTTGGCCTTCTGCTAGGCCGCAGCCTGGGGCTTTCCAGGCTGGAGCTCCCCAGCGCCTCTGCCTTTCCCCAGCCCTGCTCTACTCAGGTACTCTGCTCAGGTCCCTGCAGCCACATCCGTCTCCCTCTACAGCTAGAGAGAGAGAGAGTTTGCTCCTGGCCCACTGCCCTCTTATAAGGGCCAGCTGGGCCCTTATTAAGCCAGCTACAGCTGTGGCTGTTTCCCAATCAGCCCAGCTTTCAGAGCTGCAGCCCTCTCCAGAGCTGCTTTTACCACTGCAGCCCTCTTTCAGGGCTGATTTCAAGCCCTTCACGGCAGGAGCGGGTGACCACCCCGCTACAGGTTCCGACACTAACAACAGCAACAACCATCACTCCAATCCATTTCCATCCTAACTTCTTCTCTTTTCCTCCAAAAGGACAGTTATTAGCATCTTTCATACCATCTGAAAACAGTCAAGTGGACAGGGGGATGGTTTCCTTTAAAAATTCGCTCTGACTAGAGGGAATGTTGTTGAAATGAGAGCCTCATTTAATATTGTACATTTCAAATGCTTTAACTGGGGTTCCTTCTTTTCTTTATTTTTAATAAAAGGTTAAAAACGATTTTAATGGTGTGTTTGCCCCGGGGCTAAGCAGGCTGAGGTCTCTGTATGCCAACCCTGAACCTTGTTTAAAACTGTTTAATGTTGGACGGTTACAGTGTTCTTTTAACACCTTTGACTCTGGGCCCATTTATTCCATCTAAATTCATACACCAGCTTCCCCCGCACCAGAGTATCTGAGCACTTGACAATATGTAGTAGCTTTCTCCTCCTAACTCTCCTGTGAGGCAGGATAGTGCTAGTAGCCCTATTTTACAAATGGGGCAGACAGAGATTAAGTGACTTGCCGAAGGAATCACAGAAAACCTGTGGCTGAGCAAGGGATTGAACCTACACCACCTGTAGCTACCCCACTAGCCACCAGAGCATCCCTCTTCAGTACGGATGGCTTTGTTATAAAAACCTGTACACACTACAAAGATTCAAAATAAGGTGTGAACCTGTTCAAAAGATGTTTTTTTGGGCAGTGTGCATGTTGTCACCATACAACCCAACAGGCTACTGTACCAAACCACAATGAGAATACCGTCATTACAGGCAAGAAAGTTAGAATGGACTTTTAATTTCCTTTTTGTGGGTGTTGGTTTTGCATCAGCCTTAACTTTATGGTAAGTTCACTGTATGCTGTTTATGAAACAAAAGCCTCTGACCTTGAAAATGTTGGTTGGTGAGCTCTGTAGGAATCAGCACAAATCCAGTCACTCTGCATTCCTCTCTGCCTGTAATTCAGCTGCTCTCTTTCTTTTTCCCAGATGTAATGGCTCCCGAGGCTAAACACATAAGAGCTGCCTTACATAAGTGTTTTCATTTTGCAAATAAGTGGGCTGCAGGCCTTGGTTAGTTTAGAGAATACACTGGAACTTGGGAGCATTCTAAAGGAGACAAACATGCAGGAGAACTAGAGAACAATATCATTTTGCTGTTATGAATAACAAAACCGACATTTATAGCCAGTGTAATAACACAGTTGAAATCTGTGTCGCCTGGATGTTCAGAAATAAACAATGAAGTGCTTAGATGTAATTAGACATGAGCTTCCTAACCAGTTTATATGCTAAAATGGGGTTTTGAGAGCACACAAATTGTGTGTGCAAAATTCTGGCACAGTTTTAAAGCAGGACTGAGGTCCCTTATAAAATTGGGATTGATGACCACAACACTTAGGTATTGTTGTATTGTATAACCTAGAGGGAGTAAATGTCAGCAAAACACACAAGCCTGTACCACTTGAGTTAAAGGAACATCTCCTTTAGCGCTGAGTAAGCATCAGGTTGTTGTAGTCAGTGGTCTGCTATAAAGAGTTAAGCATCAGTAGCACTAATAGGGGTTCAGCAGCTGGCGTGTGTGGGACTCAAGAAGTCTGAGTTCTAATCCTGTCTCTGCCAACGTCCTGCTTTGTGACTCTGGAAAAGTCACTTTGCTTCTCTGGCCTGTTGTCTATTTAGATGTAATCTCATTGGGGCAGGGACTGTCCTTTACCATGTGTTTGTACTGTGCCGTGTACAATGGGGTCCTGATTTTAGTTGGTGTGTCTGGGTGCTCTGTAACATCAATATTATAATATAATAATGCTTGCATGAGCTAAGCCCGAGTATTACACTTGACTGAATCACATAAAAGTAGACCAAATAGAAGTAAATATTGCTTCATGTAGCTCATAACCTAACTGCCATCTGAAGTTAGAGGGCCAAATACCATGCTGGAGTTCAAAAAGCTAGATCTTATAAATAAAAAGTCTTTTGTCTCCAAAATAATATGGTATCACCAATAAAATATGCAACTACTATTTTAATCAAAGGTAAGTATAGTCAAATTGCAACCCTCAGGGCATATGCCTCCTCACCCCCAAACAATATATAACATTGCACCATTGACTATTCCATCTATTCTATCCAAATGACTTCTCTGGTCCTCATTCCCATAGTATGTAGGCACTTCATAATCTCTAATGTTTCTATTCTCTCAATACCCCTGTGAGGTGAGGCAGTGTTGTTATTCCTATTTAATGCAGAGCGAACAGAGGCCCAGAGGGCCTAAACGACTTGTTGAAGGTCACAGAGGAAGCCTATAGTGGAGCAGGAAAGTGAACCCGGCTCCCCCAAGTCCTACAGTGGCACCATAACCACTGCCCCATCCTTAGGAATAGGAGCCTGACTACACACATGAGGAAAGTTGTGCATATATAACAGAAGACTATCTAGTGCGTCAGGCACTGCAAGAGGCAGGATACCAGCAGTGATCTTAACCCATCTGATGTTCCAGTGTTCCTCAGTTTCAGATATTTTATGGTTAATTTAGTGTGAAAAATAATAGCTGATCCAATGGTGCAAAATTTATCTGGTGACAAAATTGCGTGGTGGTGAATAATCTGATGTGGACATTACCCAAGCCTCCTGATGTTATCGAAGAGTAACATTAAATGGCAACCCAGCACTGCTGACATTGCCAAATATGAACATAAACCCCGCATCTAAAATCGAAGACCTGCAGTGCACAGTTTGATGCTTACATGACCCAGCGATGACACAAATTCAATAATGAGAGGTTGCTGGCAGAGTCTGTAAGAGGGCAATGAGAATACAGCGTAACTGAATCCAATGCTGGCAGCATGTTGTAATGTTTGAATGAGCTGATACCAACGCGATCCTATGCTGATATGATCTGAGAGTGGTGCAGATCAGTCAAGACATGAGCTGATATCAACAACACTCAAGTGTGCACTGACAATCCCATGGCAACGTCAATGTTATTGGCATCAGCATGAGGCTGTGTTTGCTATACACTGGAATGACTTCAGAGTCTGTTAAAATTATCCTGCATTAACCAGCTGAAAAATGCTTCAACTCTTAAAAGAATAAAGTTTCTAAAAGCACGTTATTATGAAGCAGGAGGGCTCCAAGACAAGCTGGGCATTTAGAGTAGTCCAGTATGTGCATTATTAGCATCATGATCCTGATTATCAGTGTCTATTTGGCTCATTTACCTGTGGATATATACCCTGTGGATAGATGTGAGTAAAGTTAAAAGGTAGATCATATAAAACGGTGATTCAACCCATCCTAATGTATGGCACAGAGATTTGGCCAGCCACAAGAAAAGAAATCTGTATCCTTGCCACCACAGAAATGAAAATGTTGAGATGGGCAAATGGTTGGCCACTCCGTGACAGGAAATGAAATGAGGTTGTGAGGGGCCTAATGTTGGTTGCAGCAATGGAAGATAAGTTGAGGGAGGTTAGGGAACATTGGTATGGGCATGTCCAGTGGACACCTGAGAGTTATATTGGTAGAATGTCCCTTGCAGTGTTTGTGGATGAAAGACAACCAAGGGGGAGACCAAAGATTTGGTACATGGACTGGATCTCAGCAAATGTAGAGAGACTGATTTGCATGACAGGCAAGTGTGTGAGAGTGAGTTTTGGAAGAAGGCTATAAAGGTCCCCAACCCTGAGTAGGGAAGTGGCAAGAAAGAAGAAGAGGAGAGAGAAGATATACCCTTGTGCTTATACTACCATTCACTGAGAATACAGCAATGATCCATTGCATGGAATGCAGGAAATAGTATTTTCTCATTTTGAAACCTATCTTTAAAGGACCACCTCACTTCCCTGCATTAGAGATACATGCAAATTGGTTTCTGAAATATTTGCCACTCAGAGGCACCTCCAACTGTGAACCACATTCTATTTATCTCGATTCTAATGCCACACCCATGAATGTGGTATCTGAACACCTCAAAATATTAATAATTATTATTATTTGTGTTACCATAGTGCCTAGGGGCCCTAGCTATTGAAGAGGATCCCATTGTGCTTGGCGCTGTTCAAACATAGAACAAAAAGATGGCCCCCGACTCAAGGAGCTTACAATCAAAAAATTGACAAGAGATAACAGAGAGATACAGACAGACATAGAAGTACAAGGGAACAATGAGACAATACCGGTCAGCATAATAGGCTGTGGTCTCTGCACACCAAGGGTACGTCTATACTTACCCGCTGGTTCGGCGGCAAGCAATCGAACTTCTGGGTTCGATTTATCGCGTCTTGTCTGGACGCGATAAATCAAACCCAGAAGTGCTCGCCGTCGACTCCGGTACTCCTGCTCGGTGAGAGGAGTACGCGGAGTCGACGGGGGAGCCTGCCTGCCACGTCTAGACCGCGGTAAGTTCGAACTAAGGTACGTCGACTTCAGCTACGTTATTCACGTAGCTGAAGTTGCGTATCTTAGTTCGAATTGGGGGTTAGTGTAGACCAGCCCCAAGACATCATGGCAAAGGAGGATTTTGAAGTATGTAAAAAGTTGTTACAAGGAGGAGGAAGAAAAATTGTTTTTCTTAACCTCCTAGGATAGGACAAGAAGTAATGGGCTTAAATTGCAGCAAGGGAGGCTTAGGTTGGACATTAGGAAAAACTTCCTAACTGTCAGGGTGGTTAAGCATTGGAATAAATTGCCTAGGGAGGTGGTGGAATCTCCATCATTGGGGATTTTTAAGAGCAGGTTGGACAAACACCTGTCAGGGATGGTCTAGATAATACCTAGTCCTGCCATGAGTGCAGGGGACTGGACTAGATGACCTCTCAAGGTTCCTTCCTGTTCTATGATTCTATCAATGAGTTGGAGGTGACACTCCATTTCCTAGTGGGAAGTTGTCCAAAGTTTCTGTGAAAAGGGATGGAGATTGCACTAGCCTTTTATCCCTAAGGACTGTCACACCAGGTCAGGTTTGAGGGTATACTGGCATTGCACTGAATGTGTTGCTGCCCGTGCCTGGCTACTCTTGAATACATAGCAAGTTCCATGTCTGTTTTCACCCATCCAACTCTTATGCCATTCAAAGTTATGTGGGGGGCGAATGTGGACAGATGCTTGTCCAACAAGAACTGAGCTAAGGTCACCCCTTTATTTCACACAGATTGCCAAACACTGTCAGATGGATACAACATACAGGTGATGTGTTTCATGGTACATTTACATTCCCCTTCTCCACCCACCACTAGTCACCCTTCTTAACTACAGTTAGTAAGATCTCTAGCTCCTTGCTTTGGTTTTTGAAGGATAGTGGGAAAGAAGTCATGTGAATGAATGTTTTTCTCCCCAAAACAGCTGTCTGTTGTGCGTGCTGGATTTGACACCCTGTGTCATGACTCGATGCATTACATTGCTTCTGCTGTTTGTGAGTATCACACATCATGACACTAAAGCAATCTCTTTGCAATGCAGAGTTGTTGTAGCCATGTTGGTCCCATGATATTAGAGTGTCAAGGTGAGTGAGGTAATATCTTTTATTGGACCAACATCTGTTGGTCAGAGATACAAGCTTTTGATCCAAATGGAGCTCTTCTTCAGGTCAGACCAACTCAGGTCAAACCTGAAGAAGAGCTCTATGTAGCTTGAAATCTTCTCTCTTTCACCAACAGAAGCTGATCCAATAAACGATATTACCTCGCCCACCTACTCTCACTAAAGCAATCTGTCATTTTAAGGGCCTGATTTTCTTCCCCAGTGTATCTGCTTTGACCTAAATGGATTTACTCCTGATTTACATCGGTATAAGTGAGATCAGTATCAGGCTCATTGGACATATGCAGATTGGCAAGTGTTATACTTTTAATAAAAATTTGGGGCCAAATTCTGCCAGTGTGGCTCCAGTTAGCTAGCACCTTACTCAACAAGGTGTCCCATTAATTTCAATGAGATTACTGAAGAGTTAATAGCCTACCAGATGGACGACTAATACCCACAAAATAAAGTTTAAGTGGGACTTAAGTAATGCAGAGGACCTGTGCTGGCTCGCTGCACAGAAGGTAAATTTCACCCAGTGCAAGGATGATAGAATCAGACTCAGTTACCTCTTTTAGAATGTAGAATGTAGGGGAAATTAAATAATGGCTCTTGAAAGGTGGATGTTCTCTCATTGTTCCCAGGAAGAAGCAATTGCTGGCAGACACAGCCATTAGCACTCATCTCGCTTTTTCATAGGAGTAATGTCATTGGAAAGATTGCTTTGGAGTCGCTAACAGTTTTTAGTTGGATGGGTAGATCTTTAAACACATGTTTCTGCCTACAGCTTTTCAAAAAACAGAGATAAGGCTTCATCTGCTCAAGTGTCATGCTCCTAGGAGGGTACGTTTTGGCATTCATTCATCAGAAAAGAGAAATATCATACCCGAGTGGCTGAAGTCTGAAATGTTCCACAGAAAGCAAATTAAAATTATCTATTAAAAAAAAAAAAAAAAAAAAAACCAGAAAACTCATCCTAAATTCCATGGAAATGTTGGGTTGGTAAAATTCCTGTGGAAAATAATAGTGATAAGTGCTGAAGAATAAAAATTTAGAATGGAACATTTCTCCTTTAAAGTGAAAATACATATGTATGTACCAAGATGAATCTAGAAAATGTCTATAGTGTTTCCTTAAACTATGAGTTCATTGTACCCAAGAGAACTTTCGACCAGCTGCAGTGCTGACACAGGACAGTGATTAGTATTTCAGCAGCCACGAGCAGAGAGCATCGTTA
The DNA here is from genome assembly GCF_002925995.2 of Terrapene triunguis. Taxonomy (NCBI): domain Eukaryota; kingdom Metazoa; phylum Chordata; order Testudines; family Emydidae; genus Terrapene; species Terrapene triunguis. Next base: position 102,678,304 of record NW_020664409.1, on the reverse strand, counting down.
TGGCTCCTAATAAGAAAAGTGTTAATATATATCTGCCCCCTAATATTATATTCCCTCTATTGTTGGTGGCTGTCCTGCAAATACTTCTGGAAGATGGCCTGATTCTTCAGAGGAGTTGGGCTCAACCTTGCCTGTGACCTAGCATTTAGCCCTCAGCTGATCCTGGTTTCCACACAATCGCAATTAGCAGTCCCAGCTGTGGAAAGGTCAGGAAAGACTACATGAGTTCTCAATGAGGGAGGAGATCTAGGAGACAGGACCAAGGGGAGTTCCTGTTCCCTGGGAAGGCAGGTAGGCTTGAGAGATCACAGGAAGCATGTTAGATTCCTGAGGGAGACCCTGAGTTAGGGCCTGTAAGAAACAGGGAGGTCCCTGGGAAAAGATGCCAGAGCAGTGGGAAATCCTGTTAGGAAGAAGAACCTCCAGGGAGAATAGAGAAAAGAAGGAACTCTGCAATCCTTGAGAGTAGGGATAAAAAGCAAGGAACTTCAACATATCCTAAGCTGGGCAGAAGGATCTTCTGTTTGGATGTTGGTCTGGATTCTTTAGTTGGACTTTTGTTTGTTTGACTTTTAGTTGGATTCCAGAAGAGGACAGAACTGGAAAGAGGTGACCTGGCTAGGGAGCTGGACCACAGAAGAGGTAGCCAGAGACAGGCCAACGCAGGGCCAAAGGAGTGGTCAGCAGAGGCATTAGAGATGAAGACCCCTGCAATGCTACACTATGACACCAGGGAGTGCTACAGCAGTCGATAGGAACTGGACCAGGCCTTTTGTGCGTGGTTGTGAATACATTCACAGTGATGGGAATTGTATGTGAAGTGTATGGGTTGCTCTCCAGTTTGTTGCATCCTAGGTACTAACTGGGAATACTTTTTCAGACAATGCTCAATTAGACTGTGGAACTCATTGCCAATGGATGTAATTGAGCGCAAGGGCCAAACAGGATCTAGAAAAGGAGTAGGCATTTATATGGATAACATGAGTATCCATACTTATAACAGTAAATATGTAAAAAATATAGAACACTTTTGGGAGGCATATAGCCCTCAAATGTAGGAGCATAAGCAGAGCTCTAAGTATTGGGGTTAGGAGGGAATTTTCTCTGGGTGCAAGTTACTGCATAACTGCTTTCTGCAGGGTTTCTTTTTATGAGGCAACTAGTATTGTCCTCTGCCAGGAACAGAATACTAGACTGGGTGGACCACTGGCCTGATCAAATCTAGCAATTCCTATGCCTTTAAGTCTACTGACAAATGACAAACAGTTTTGTTTTTTAAAAGTAATCAATTAATTAAATGGAAAAAAACACAGTTATGACAAAGCAAACTAATGAGAACCTCAGCAACTGCCAACTCAAGCATTACATTAGAAGGCAAAGGAATACAAGAAGTGAGTCAACTGACATCCCTTGGCAGTAATGTGTAAGCCAGCAGGGATATCCAGAAGGAAATAATGTCACAAATTGGCAAGGCAGTGGCTGCATTCACCAGCCTATACAATATTTGGTTATTGAAAATCTTTCACTTAAAGAACCAAACTATGAAACTTCAACTCAAACGTTATTTCCAACTTAACATATGGATGTGAATGCTGGAAATCCACCAAAGGTACAGACAGATGCCTAAATGCCTTCTAAAGAAAATGCCTTAGAAAAATACTAGGTACTAAATAAAGTTAATTTATAACATATGCTGAGATTCATCAGAAAGTTCAACAATCTCTCATCTCTTATGTTACCCAGAAAAAAAGACGGAAATATCTGGGACATGAGTTAAGAATGAAGCCAGAGCACCTGCCATGGCAGGCGTGCCATTGGATAGCTGGAGGAACATGCAAAAGAGCCGACTGAAAGCATCTGTCTGTCGAACAATACTTCAACAGGGAATAGTTATGGGACTCAACAGATGCAAGGAGCAGCCCAGGAAAGACAGGGAAGGTGAAGCTTTATTTGTGCCCATCTGACAGCATGCAAAGGGATTCAGATTCAGAATTAATTAAATAAAGCTAGTCTATGGCAATTAAAAATCCCACTGGCTGTTCATTGAAAAGGTTTTTCAATTATAATGAACATTCTCTTTACATATAGTGACAAATAGATCTGTGTGGAGGACAGAAATTCCATTTTGCAAAGGATTTCAAAATTTGTTTTCATTCCAATTCAAAATGAAATCCAAAAACCTCAGAATTCTCTGTGAAATAAAAATGTTACAATATTCATTTTGGATCAATCAAAATGTTTCATTTGGATTCTGACTTTTGTATTTTATATTATGCAATAATAAAAACACTGAAATGAAAAGCCATTTCAAAATGAAAAAAATGAAATGTTTCTTTCCAAAAATGTTTTGACATTGTTTGAACACCATGCTTTGAGTTTGCCAGAAGCTGGGTGTGGAGGACAGACCACCTGATGATGGCCTGTACTGTTCATTCCCTCAGAGGCACCTGGTATTGGCCACTGTCGGAAGACAGGATACTGCGCTAGATGGATCATTGGTCTGACCCAGTATGGCCGTTCTTATGTTCTTTCCAAAACGAACTTTAGGCAAAATTGACATGATTTTGTGAATCATTTCCATTTCAATTGAACTGCATTTTCTGACAGAAAATGGTTCTGGCAAAGTTTTTCTGAATAACCCTAGTGACATGTCTGCATTTGTTACTGCACTTTGCTGTTCATAGCAGGGAGATGGCACAGGTTACAGGGGTGAATGTTGGACCAGACACACAAAATCCAAAAACAAACATAAAATAAGGGAAACTTGGGGAAAACCAAACGATAATAGTCTTCCGCAGGTCCTCCCCCCAAAAGTTCTCGTGTCTAGCTCTCTGATTTTGTTACAGTTTTCTGTATGCGAAGGGCAAAGCATGGATTTCTCAGTCCAAGTGACAGTGCAGATTAAGGAAAACAACAGAGGAAGAAAGACCACAATCTTTGCCAAATTTTCAAAAGTGGCCATTTGACCTGGGTGCTGCAATTCAGGGAGTGTCGCTTGAGACACAATAAGGACACACAAAAACAGTGGCATCTAAAAACAATGAAAATTTGGCCACGAAGATTGACTGAAGAGAGAGAGGCAGAAACAGGGTGCAAACCTAACCTTGTTAAAGTCAATGGAAGTTTTGTCATTGACTTCACTGGGGCCAAGATTTCACCCAAAACTCCTAGTCTGGAGAATTCTGCAGCTGAACTCCAATACAAAATAGCAGTTTCCCCGGGTGCAGATAGGGAGGATACTTTTCATTTTCATTTAAAGATGCAGTGCGCAGAATAGCAACATCTCTGCCAAGTTAAATAGCTCCATACACCGCCACTATCTACCTCAATATTATTTTAGAACCAAATATAGCCAATTCATTTGGATGAAGAAGCTGTAGTCGCATGTAAAATGAAGACATACTAAGAAAACGGAACAACCACATATGCTGAAAATACTGACACTTGAGGATGTACCGTAGAGGCAGAGTTTGACTAACTTACAACATCAATAACTTTATTTTATTTTATTTTTATAACTCAAGCTGATGAGAGTGAAAGAGTGAGACCCTAAATGGGGTCTGGCACACTGAAGGGGTCCTCCCAGGGACTGTTCCAGAACACAGGATCTGTGCTGCATGGGATTGGTGTCTACTTGAGCTCCAAGCTGCCCACATTGTGGTCAGGGGGCATATTCATGTAGATCACAGACAAGGTGATGAGCCAATAATACCTTTCTGTGCCGAGTGCTTGTGTAGCCAAATAACTGGCTTGATTCTCATTAGAACCTCAAGTATTAAGAAGCTATAAACAAAACAGTTATGGGTGTTTTATCTCCTCTGATTGGAGCATTATCTCCTTCACAGCTGGGGGTGTCAACTCCTTTTGGCTTCATTCTGCAGCTTTCTCATCTGAGTGATCCATGAAGCGACATTCCTATCAGATAAGAGGCACTCAGAATTGGACTGTACGTTGGCATTTACATCAAAAGGCAAGGGAGGGGGCAGCTATGAGCCACTCTGGCTGTGATAGAACAAGGCTGCCTTTGTTCTCGCATTGTGTTTCTTTTAACACCTGGCTGTTCTCTCCTGCCTTCGCTCTCAGGGAGGAAAAATAACACTTTCTACCTATAACTGCCTCCAGGAACGTCCTGCAATTAAACATCTAAATCAATTATACCATAGCTGCCTTCACAAGAGGAAGTTCAAATTGCTCTGCAGTATCAATGTGTGAGTTAGGACTGGAAGTTAGCAAAAATGAGAGGGAAGTAGCACTACATGCATAGAGGACAGACTTGCATTGAAGCGATTAACTAGGCAAAGCCATTGGGGACCTGCAAGCAGGAAGCCCTCCCTCCCCCGTAGGCCAACAGACTGGGGATTGAGCCAGGGGCCTCCAGAACTCAAAGTAGGAACTGCCATAGCTTGACCTAGAGAGTCCAGTTTCTGTATGGTGGGAGTATAATAACTCATATCCTCTGTGGATCAGCACACGGTGGGTCCTGTCAGTGGGTTAGAAAGGATTGCACAGTGGATTGGATTGGACCAAGGTAAATTCATTAATGAGAATAAAGAAGAAAAATATTTTTCTTTTGTTCTTTTCATTCCATTTTTAATTTCTGAATGTTCTGAAGGGCAGGCTCTCTGGGGCTGTTTCATTGAAATGATATTTATTTCGCAGACTGTTTCATTGAAATGATATTTATCTTTGGTCCCCGGTATCAGATTATGCTCCTTGGAAAAACAAACCCCATCTATGCTTCTCCTCCTTCCTATGCCCATGCAATGAATACCACAGCTCAGCAGACCATCTGCACTGACTTAAAGTTTAGAGTAGATAGTTTATGTGTGGAGATAGCTAAGCAAATTCTCTTCTTCCTACTCAGTGAAGGAACTGACTCCTGAGTTGCTGGTGGCTCTAGGTTGGACTGGCAGTAGCTGACAAGTATGTAACCTGACCCTGAGCTTACAAAAAGGATCAGGTTAACATAGTACCAGCATGTATCTAATGTTGCCATTTCTTCTTGGAAATGGTCTCCTGACCTCAACTTCAGTGCTGGATTTTGTGTCTTCCCCAGCCCTCATTACCCAGTGGCTAAATTTTTGGGGTCCCCTGACTGTCCATCAGCCAGAAGATTTTGGTCCCTTTTCCCCAATCAACACTAAAACTCTGTCTGCTCTGACAGAGAGATATATTGTTTATTGTAATGCCCTAATATAACTGCTGGGACAGTGTGTCTGTCTGTCCTCTCTGTCTGTCTTAGCTGGCCCAGGCATCAGGGCAGAGTAATGCCAGCCCTTTCTTTCAAGCAGGAATATATGACCTCCTACCTGGTTTCTGTATGGTATTGTTCTGTTGGCCTATTGATCTGTCAGATGAAGTTATAGCAGGGATGAATTTGGAAACATATTTTCATAAAGACTTTGAGTTTCCCCGTGCTTTTGCTCCCACTTTATTTTTATTTATTGTTTCTGTAGTGCCATAGGTCTGCAGTATGTAGGAAACGAATGGGTTGCCTTATTCTCATGAGCTTACATTTTAGGGTATATCACTGGAGAGACAGAACAATTCACTAGAGGAACTTGGGACAGTAGGGGTCTTAATGTTTGAAGGGAAGGGTTGAAATTTCTACCATGAGCTCTGGGCTAGAACCAGAGATGATGGACACACCGTCTAGCTGTTACACTAGGGCACTGCATTGGGCAGCGTCTTAGCATCATAGGGCAACAGCGATGAAACTGGTGCAAAGACCTGAAATAGCAAACTTTTTCTCTGGTGAATCTATCTATCCAATCTCACTGCGCATCTACTATACCCATCTGTCTACCTACCCTGGTTAGTCTTGGGGTGTAACAGCCACATTGCAACATGCAATAAGGGTTGTGGGGTGATGTATAGCTAAACGTGTAACCCCCTTTATGTTGCCAGGAATCTTCTAGGCCTATGCAACATTTTCTTCATTTTCAAGTGTTTTATGTATTTATTTTTACAATAACACGAAGGGCATTCTTGCTATATTCTCATCTTAACTGACATAGTTGAAGGCATAGGGAATTGGGTATAAAGTTCTTGAGGACAAACTTGTCCCCATGGACAGCTTTTTATTTCAGTCTGTTTTGTAGCACAATGACTATTCTAAAACCAAATCCATAAAGTAAAAAAAAAAAATCTAATCATGACTGAATATCCCCAGGGCTGTACACCAGAAAGCTGGGATATGATAGACATCAGAATCCCTGAAACTGGTTATTTGCTTTTGAGAGCTCAGCTTGAACCATGACCTTTCACTTCCAAATGCCTTGTTGCCACTTCTCATCATCCAGCTGAGTGTCATTCTCTGCAACATTTCCGTCTCTCATTATGGCAAGTGGGTGGCATGTTTGTAATGGCTTTTTATCCTCTGCATTTCCATTAGCTTCATTCTCAGGTGCATAATATTGCTAATATGTTTTTGAATGGATGTTATATTTAGTGCCTTTTTTAAAAAAAAAAATGGTTTTAAACTTTTGATTTACAGGAAAATTGGATGGTTAATGGGTTGGGAAAAAAAAAAAAAAAAAAGGCTGTAGATCCTTGTGCCTCTTGGTCTCTGGTTCAAATCCAGCCTTTCTTGACAAGGACTGAAATTTACCATCTGAAGGCTGTTTGGTGGCCTATGTCAAATGAGTTTGGAAGGTTTCAGTATAGTCCACATGACCAAAGCTATATCTGTGTTGGGGGAGGTTCCAGAAAGGAGGCCCTGGAGAATAAATTCTCCTGGCACTTGGATACGTGGTTGCAACATCTCATGGTTGAAGCAATGTGGGAAAAGCTGCAGTGCTGCTATCTACTCTGTGGATAAAAGGACTGCTCTAAGGCTAACTCAAGTCATAGCTTTTAGGGCCAGGCGGGACCACCATGATCAGCTCCTGCATAACTCAGACCTTAGAAAATTTCACCCAGTAATTCCTCCATCAAGCCCATGACTTCTGGAACATATTTTATTGCATGGAGCCATAAAGTTCCCACCCCCACACGTCATCAGTACAGTTTGCTTGTTAGACCTTCACGTCTCCAGTTAAGGCCACTTCCATGAGACTTACAGATGTAATTATAACTGGGAGTCTTGGAGCATCTTCCAATTGACTTCACAAACTTTAATTGGGCCTAGTTTGAAGGCTTGGATCTCTAGGAATGTCAGTGTAGCAACCTTCCTGAGCACTAAATTCACTACAAAACGGATGGGACGTGGGGAGATGACTTACATGTCAAATATGCCAACAGCAGAAGTTACTAATGCACACGCAGACCCAGTATGCTGCAATTTAAACATCTATCATTCTTAACACACAAACACTGTTTGCTGAAAGAGTTGTGTGAAATGTTCCTGGCTATGTGTTTTCAGAGATCTCTCTTGAGTGTAATAATGTGACCTCTGTTTGTGTAAATGTGCTTGAAACGAATATTTACAGACTAGGTCACTTACAATTTTAAGGGCTTGATCCTGCAAAGACTGACATGCCTGAGTAACTTTGCTCATCTGAGTAGCCCCATTGACTCCCAAAGGGACAAAAGATACTGAACTGGAAGCTTCTGAGAAGAATATCCTTGAAGAATTCAGTTTGTCTTAAATTGTTATTACACTGTTATTATTTATGGACTATTTGAGTCTACTTTGTTGGACTGACTTACCATATTTACACAGCAAAAAGTCCTGTGGCACTTTATAGACTAACAGACGTATAGGAGCATGAGCTTTCGTGGGTGAATACCCACTTCTTCGGATGCATGTAGTGGAAATTTCCAGGGGCAGGTATAAATATGCAAGCAAGAGTGAGTAAGGCTAGAAGAAGTGGGTATTCACCCACGAAAGCTCATGCTCCTATACGTCTGTTACTCTATAAAGTGCCACAGGACTCTTTGCTGCTTTTACAGATCCAAACTAACACGGCTACCTCTTTGATACATATTTACACAGTTTGGACCAAATCCTGGGCTCAGATATGCACTCGCTACTGCCACAACTTGGCATGGAAAAGGAGTGGTGTGTGTAACAGAAGACAGAATTTGACCAGACATTGGTAATTCTTTCTATATATTTATCTATCCCGCATCACCGCAATTTCTGAGCATCTCCCAGATCTTTAAAAATAGAAAGAACTTACTTGGGTAGATAGCAACCTACTGGGCCAGATCCTTGACTTCAGTGGTGCAACAATGATTATACCATCTAAGGATCTACTGTGCTTGGTGAACAACAATAACTGCATGTGTGGACAATACATTTGGAATATTTGGATTAATACCGGCATACGTTATTGTAGCTGCACCCATGCAGATGTTTATTGTGTAGCAAAGACTTTGGTGCTGTAAAACAGAAAACAAGACAAAAGAAGAAGGGGAAAAGAACAGCAGTATTAGCACTCTCAATTATTTACCAATGATGTATGCTTCCCCACTGTGACAATGACTTATATAGTATATTGCCCAGGTTGTAGTGCACTGATAAATTCACTCTCCTTTGCTACCCTAGAATATATCTATGGTAAGAGTAATGGATTAGAACTTTATTACCATCAAATCCAGGATCTGCTCCATCCTTCACGCTTTCTGTGTATTTGTTTTTTCTGTTCTAACTTCTCCTCTTTTTTCCCCACCATAGAACATTTTTTCTTTGATGTCTCTTTGCTTCTTTTTTCATAGTCTCTCCTAAGTGGATGACAAACTCAATAACATGGTCCTATGGTATCTCAATCAGTTCAAAAGTAGGCAGCATAAACTTTCCCCAATTAAAATAAGTTCTCATTGCCCCAGATCATTTTCAATACTTCTCAGTGACAATCAGAACTATTAAAATAATTGCTGTGAAATTAACACTATGGAGAAAGGAATTAAAAAACCCTCAAGAACAACAACAAACTCCCATGCCTCCAGACAACGCTTTAGCTGAAATTCCCCACTGCTTTCTATCAAACTTTCCATCCTGTCCCTGAATTTGGAAGGCGTGTAATGAGCCAGACATGAACTCTTTGTGTCCTTAATGCACAAACACCCAAGGGCTTGCTTCAAATACTCCTACTCAAATTAATAGTAATTTACTCCATGAGTGGTCCCATTGAAATCAGTGGGAGCACTCATGGAATGAATTATTACTCAACATGCGTAAGGGTATCAGTATTTGGCTTTAGAAGTGTTTAATCCTAAATTGCTTCCTCAAGCCTGCAAAGTCCTCCCTTTGCTGTTCAAATCCTTCCACAAAATCCAGTCTTTCAAACAAACAATGATCCTCTAATTCCCCTTAAACAAATAATATATGTAGTTATAAACAAGCAAACCACTGGGAAGTAACACAATGTGGATTATACAAGGAAGCCATCCTATCACCTTATTTAGTCTGTTCTTTCATCCGTCCCCCTATCCCCATTGCCTGTTGTTATCTCCCACAGCTGCTTACCTTGTCTTTAAACATTAAGGTCCTGATCCTGAAATTTGCAACATGCTGGTGAATTCTTATGCTGCCCTGTTGCTTTCAACAATGCTCCACACAGGTACAGGGATCTCCTTGGACATTCTAAATTGTACTATCAGGGCCTTAGATTGTGAGCTGTATGGGGCAGTGACTGTGGGTGACATCCTGGCCCCAGTGAAGTCGGTGGGAATTTTGCCATTGACTTCAAGGGACACCCTGTGTCTTTATTCACTATGTAAACTGCCACACACACCTATGCCTCTGGATACAAGCGTTAAATAGTAATCTCCACAAATGCCTTTTGGCATAATGGTATGTAAAGTGCTTTGAGATCCTCTGATAGAAATGCAGAAGGTGTATGCAAACAGTATTTTGAGTTGTCATGAGTGCGGAGGATAAGGAGATCCCCAAAGACTTGTGATTTAATACAAATTCATTGAAATTACTACCGTCTCCAAGATCTGTTTGCATGATTTTTCAATCCCAGAGCATTCTGTACGTTTACAACACTGAGTGAATAAAACATGCCATCTCCTTGCACTTAGTAACAAGTCTAGCATGCTCAGTAAATGGACATTTTATTTTACCAAGATGTGAAATGCAACTATGACTTTGCATGTATTTAAATCTGTGAATATTGGCTAATTCCTATTAATTTGAAGCTCTAAGAAGTTTAACGTTCTGTCAACTATAGAAAGATCATCCTCAGTAACATCAGGAACCAAATACTGGGTGTCACCAATTTTAATATTAGGATTGTGTCATAATGAAGTACTCTTAAAATATGATAATTTAACTTTAGAAACTGTATCCATGTCAACAAAAGCCTGGTAAGTAGCTTTAAGGATCAAATTATAGGATAAGTGATCCAGTATAATCATAGTTTTTAACATACTCATAAGAAATGGCCTAACACTTTTTCAATTTCTCCATTTGAATCCCTTGCTGTACTTAAATCTAAACTCAAAACTTTTTTTTTCGAGTTCTATTTCCACCACCACCCAGGCATAAAGAACAAGGATTTTGATGGGTGGACACTGGTTTTATATGCCACTGGTTGATTTGTTGTAGTTCTTTTGCATTCTGTTTGATTCCATAAGACTTTCCTAATAGGGTTGCCACTTTTGTTTGGACATATTCCTGGAGATTTATTCACATGACATAATCTTTAATTAACAATTAATCTTTAATTCCTGGAGACTCCAGGCCAATCCTGAAGGATTGGCAACCCTATCTGCTAGACAAACCTCTAAAAGGCGCTCAGATGTAACAGTAATGAGCAGGGCCGGCTCCAGGGTTTTGGCCGCCCCAAGCAGCCAAAAAAAAAAAAAAAAGCCGCGATCGCAATTGCGATCTGCGGCGGGAGGTCCTTTGCTCCCAGTGGGAGTGAGGGACTGTCCACCGAATTGCCGCCGAATACCTGGATGTGCCGCTCCTCTCCGGAGCGGCCGCCCCAAGCACCTGCTTGCCAGGCTGGTGCCTGGAGCCGGCCCTGGTAATGAGGACCATATAAAAACCTGCATTGGTAGTAGTAGTACAGACAGAGTGAGAGACAAACCTGGCCCTGAGGATCTTATATTCTAAGTAGGCCAAACAAATAAAGGGTAGAAGAGAAAATAGAGGCACCGAGAGTGACTTGCCCCAGGTCTCACAGCAGACCAGTGGTTGAGCCTAGAATAGAATTCAGGTCTGCAGACACCTGGCCCAGTATCCTGTCCTCTAGTGTTCTGGTTCTCAACTGGGGGCCCGTGGCCCACTGGAGTCCACATGGAGGTTTCAGGGGGTCTGCCAAGGACCGGGCTTCAGCCGCAGGCAGTGGGACTTGGGCTTCAGCCCTGGGCGGTGGGGCTCGGACTTTGGCTTCAGCCCATGTGGTGGGGCTCAGGGAGGGAAGACCAGCTCCACCCCCTGACTCACCTCTGCAGGCCACCAGCCTCTCTGGGGTTGCGGGAGGGAGAAGGAGGGGGCAAAACCAAAAATTGCAGTATCACTGCAGAAGAGAGATCTCCCCCTGCCATCAGAAGGGATTGCCTCACAGCCATTGTCTCCAGGAGCAGGCAGCAGCTAGCCAAGGAGACGCACACTACTGCTCTACCCTGCTACATCAGTATTCCGGGGAGCAGGGCCAAATGGAAGGCAGAAATCTGGGGGTGGGGCACATGACCCTGCAGCCCTCCCCCAGGTCACCTTTGGTTGGGGTCTGCAGGTTTGTCTATTTAAGTTTAAGGCTCCCCAGTTGAAAAAAGGTTAAGAACCAATGCTCTAGTGCACAGATTAATCTTCACCTCCATTTTCACAGTCATTTACTGTTTTGCTCCTCCGGTAAACCAAATAACAAACAGCAGCTGGCATGTCAGCTATTGCTACGATTCAAGCTGTAGTGGCCCGGTAGCACAATTGTATAATCAGGGGTTGTGTAACCTTTATATTTAAATGTTCCCAATTAATATTAAATTGATAAAGATCAGGGTTCAAAAACTCAACTTAGTTTTTGGGTTTGAGCCTCTAGGTGGTTTACAGAACATTTATTTAGTAGCAGACCACTAAGTGGCACTTTGAATGATAAAATCAAAGCTTATTTAAAAGAAAAATGGTTAATTAAGCAAATAGGTATTAAATTACCATTTACACAATACTACAGTTACACTCAAAGGATGACATAGTGTATGAATGGGTGATCAGTCCACTGAAAACAGAATGAAGTATAACCTTATAATCCTGCAATCTAATGGTACCTTTTTGATGTTAATTGGAATTTTCCTGCAATTTAACAAAACTACTCCTTTTATACTCCATTATAATACTAATTAACATTAAACTGCCCCCATCATAATTATATTTATGTCACTTCTTTACATTATCTATTATTTAAATTAACGTCTGCACCGATATCTTTCACCTACTGTTATTTTAGATAGCATTTAAATAAAACTTTCCAAAATTCTCAAAACACGTATTAAAAACCTTGCTCAAACCAGTTATAACCCAAACACAGCAGCAACATAACCATGGGCCATGGCCTTGCTAACTTCAATTTTCTCACCTTACTGTTTCTAACTTCTCGCTAACTTTCTCACCCTAGCAACCCTAGCATACTTCTACACTTAAGCTAACTTTAGGCTGAAGTCTATTTTCTACTCAACCTAGGCTACAGTTGGAAATGAGATGGCACTGATGCTGAGCTACATGGTTATGTTGAGCAGCAAAGTGGTATTAACTCAGCCAGCTTGTGGAGTGACTACCAAAGGGAGTACCAGGAAAAACACAGAAAAACACTGATTTTCATCAGTAGCAACTTCACTGACATTCATATCCAAACACAGCCGTCTATACCTATAAGCTGGAAAGTAAATGGCCATTGGATAATAGCACAGCAAGGACAGTTGGTTGGAAAAGGTTGATTGTGTCTCAAGGGAAATTTTGAGTAATTTTCTTTAAAAAAAAAAAAAAAGGCTCTTGCCAAAAATGTTTTGGGGGGGGTTCAAAGAAAAATTAAAACTGAAGCCCCCAAATGTTTTAGCTTTTCCATTTTAACCCCTTTTTCTCCCTTTTCCCCTCCCCCCTCACTTTTTTAGATACAAATTTTTTAGATTTCAGTTTTGCAGTTTAGACCCCAAACATTTCAACTGAAAACCCTCCCCTGCAGCATCTGCCTTTGAAAAAATATTTTTAGCAGAACATTTCAGACCAATTCTAGTAACAAGTTGATACTTGTGTCATGCCCTTTGGCATCTAAAGACCATGGGTTCCATGTCAAGGTGGACTGTTCAGTACCAGTGACACTAACACAGTGCCCACCGTGGCTCTAACTCCGTAAACACGCCAGCTAACCGCACCATTTACTATCTCCCTAGGCTTTTGCCAGTCTCAGTATAGACTTTAAACATTCCCAGACCCTTTTAACATCAAGTAAGTTGATATTAAGTTGATATTAAGTACTTCTACCATAATGTCACAGAAAATCCAAGTTCCTCTGTTCCAAAAGTATCAGACACATACCACAGGTCAGTTCCTCCTTAGATCTCCCTCCTTTACCCAACAAGGCAATGCTGAGTCTGATCCTGTAATAAACTTATGTAGGCTTTATTAATTAAATGAAAATGAAGCAAGAGATAATTTCACCATGCTAGGAACACTAAAGTCACAGACAGACATAAACGTACGTTAAAACTTCTGTTCAATGTAACAACATCTTAGAGGTTCAGCTTCTGTGGCTTTATCCCAGCTGTGGCAGCTAGGGGTCCTTTACCTGGCAGACAGAGTCCTTGCCTCTCAGGATCCAGTCTCGTAAAAACAACCGTGTTTCCTTCCACTAGGCAGCTTTTAACCAAATACCCTGCCATGTGACTGTTCTGACCCCAGGGTTCACAGATGCAAAGGTGTGGGGAAGGGGGTCCATGAGGTAATTCGTCAGTGAAGTCATCCCATGTGACTCATCCATGGGTGGAAGTTTCCCCTTCTCCATTGTCTTGTAAACTGGTTTCTACCTGCTGTATTGAGAATCAAGGACTTTCCTCTGGACATGTTGCTTTTTAATGGGTATTAATTGACCACCCTCTCTCCTAAGGGGTGTATATCCATTTCTGGCAAGACTCAGCAATGATTAATGGCTCTTGCTATCATGCAGTGTGTCCCAGCCATGTGAGAGTTAGGTAACACAAATGTACACATGTTACTCTTTACATGAGCAATACAGACATTAGCTCATCAGTATTACAGTCATCCGGTCACTGCCATTTAGGAAAGTCCAAACACTACATAGTTTGTTGCAATTTTAACAGCTGAATTTTCATAATGTTCTACCAGCATTAAGCCTGACGGAGTCTTAGTTGATACACAGGCCTAGAGTTTGCCTATCATAGTATATCAGGGTTGGAAGGGACCTCAGGAGGTCATCTAGTCCAACCCCCTGCTCAAAGCAGGCCAATCCCCAGATATGCTTTTGCTCCAGATCCCTAGATGGCCCCCCTCAAGGATTGAACTCATAACCCTGGGTTTAGCAGGCCAATGCTCAAACCACCGAGCTGTCCCTTCCCCTGTATGTCCCCAACGCCACAATAAGTAGAGCTGGTTGAATACTGGGGATGCAGAAGCTTCTGAAAACTTCCATGTGGAAAGAAGAATCGTCCACATGTGGAAAGGATGCTCAGTCCCTGGATCTCAGAAAACCAGTTCAGTCCGATGTATTAATGAAACACAATGAGAGTGCTGTAATCATTGTAAGGGTTAAGTGCTCTTTTAATTCTAATCCTCTGTAAATGCTTGATCATTTTCATTGTTATGCAACATTGTTATTACAGTTCCTCAAAAAATGTCAATTGCTTTTCTTGGCAATTTTTTTGTTAAACAAATATTCAATTTTATTGACATTTCCCATGAATGTTTTCATCTATCTATTGTCCTTTTGTGGCCCCTAATATCATATTTCACAGTCTGGAATGTAATTACCCCACGTCCCTGTGAGGTAGGGAAGTGCTATTATCCCCATTGTACAAATGGGGAACTGAGGCATAAACAGACTTAGTGTAAGTCTACAACTATGATGCTACTGCTATGCTGCTGAAGCACCATAGTGCAGATGCTTCCTACACTGCTGGAAGGGGTTTTTTAATCGCCGTAGTTAACCCACCTCCCTGAGAGGGGTAGCTAGGTTGACAGAAGAATTCTTCTGTTGACCTAACTGCGTCTGCAGTGAGGGTTAGGTCTAATGTTTATGTGTAGACCAGGCCAAAGGATATGCCTGCAATTAGAGATGTGACTGTCCAAGCTTGCCCAGGACTCTGGGGATGTATTTGAGTGGCTAGCCCATGCTGCCATCACTTCACTGCTCTTGGTATCCAAGGTAGCTAGATGAAAGCTAGCTCAGGCATGTCTAAACAGGCTGTAGTCACGTCTCTGCTTGCAGCATACACATACCCTAACTGACCTCCCCAAGGTCATACAAGAAGTTGGTAGCAGAGAAGGGAATTGAACCTAGCTTTTCTGAGTCTTAGGCTAGTGCCCTAGCTACTTCCCCATCCTTCCTCCATCCACGATTAAACAGTGAATAAATCTAAGAAAACATTCTGTTAAAATTATCATGGGGGCGGGGGATGTTTCTGTTGAGAAAATGCTTTTTAATGGAAAAATGTTGACCTGCCCTATTTGTTATATTTCAGCTGCAGGATTTTTCCCCTTTATGCAGCATACTTTGTATTTTATATGATGACTTTCATGAGACTCCTGTTTTGCATGTACAGTGACTGATGCAGTGTGTGTGTATATTTATATATATAAAATGTGACAGACCCAGACCAGTGGGGTACAGGAGTCTGGTAGAGGGCAAATATACTGGTCACTGGATGAGTAGTTTTCTGTTCCCTGAGTGACCAGAGCAGGGGCTGCACTAGAGTAATCAGGAACCTGCTAGAACCAATTAAGACAGGCAGGATAATTAAGACACCTGGAGCCAATTAAGAAACTGCTAGAATCAATTAGGACAGGCTAGCTAATCAGGGCACCTGAGTTTAAAAAGGACCTCACTTCAGTTTGTGGTGTGCATTCAAGGAGCTGGGAGCACGAGGAGCTGAGAGTGAGAAGACATATTGCTGGAAGACTGAGGAATACAAGCATTATCAAACACCAGAAGAAAGGTCCTGTGGTGAGGATAAAGAAGGTGTTGGGAGGAGGCTATGGGGAAGTAGCCCAGGGAGTCGTAGCTGTCGCGCAGCTGTACCAGGAGGCTCTCTAGACAGCTGCAGTCCACAGGGCCCTGGGCTGGAACTTGGAGTAGAGGGCGGGCCCGGGTTCCCCCCAAACCTTCCAACTCCTGATCAGACACAGGAGGAATTGACCTGGACTGTGGCTTCTACCAGAGGGGAAGGTCTCTGGGCTGTTTCCCGACCCACATGGTGAATCTGTGAGGTGAGAAAATCCACCAATAAGCGCAGGACCCACCAAGGTAGAGGAGGAACTTTGTCACGAATATATATATATATATATATATATATATATATAATCAGAACAATTGTATGGTATATTTTATCGTTTGAGAAATAGCATGTGATCAGATAATTAAAGACTGTCTAACAAGGAACACACATCAGGGCACATATAAGGCATAATGTGCAACTTTAAGTTTGGCATTTCTATGTAGCTATTTGTTATCATCATTATAATATCAGAATCAAAACCTTTTCTGAGGCAGAGTGATTTGGGCATTTCTTAAATGGGCGGCATTTGAAAGCTGCTTTGAATGGCAGAAGTAGTCCCGGAGGAGATATATTAGTGAGCAGGCGAAGAGGCACAATGTGCATAATAAATTAAATTTATCGTATGGCTCTGCAGCTTCCTCAGTTTATCATATGGATCTCATCAACACTCATGTGGTAATCATAATCTATATCTACACCTATGATACTGACCTGTGGAAATATGTTATCACAAAGGGTATTTAGAATGGGAAACTGCATCTCAACATTAACTAAGAAAAGTCTTATGACATCTACTTTATAGTTGATTTTTGCCAAATGTCTTATGTGGGTCATTTTTTCCTGCTCTTTGGAGCATGTTTTTCCTGTGCAAAGAGTGTTAGACTTCACTTGAGGAAATCTGACAGTTTACGATAAGCCAGAGGCAGGCATCACTATTAGAAAGAACATCATTTTGGAAATTTGAATATATTAGACAAGCCAGAGCGGGCAAAGAAAGCACATGTGTATAAATAGTGAAGGGAGGGTTTAAGATGAGGGATAGCATGGGAGATGGCATTGGAAATATTAAGGGTAGGTGAATGGCAGGGCATTTTCACAGCTCTCTGCAACCTTTTCTTCTCTTGCATTAACTGTTAACACCCCAGCAGGATTCTGAGGTTTTGACTGTAGTTGTCTTCAAATCTCATGTTGTCTGCAGGTCTCTTGCTATTACGGCTCCCCTTCTCTGCTTAACATTTCTTTCCAGAGCCTGCCTTTTGGCAAGACACGTGTGTCCAGTTGCAGGGGCATGGAACAGCACAGGGGAGCAAAGCTATAAAGATCATTTGTTGGTCTCTGGCATAATCAGCAAATTAGGAGCCTGCTAGAATGGTGTACACAAAGAACAGCGCTTGACAGATATCCCAGCAACACCTGTTCAGCTCTCTGTCTCTGCTGCAGAAGGGCCACCTCAGAAACAGTAAGACAGAATGATG
The DNA here is from genome assembly GCF_002925995.2 of Terrapene triunguis. Taxonomy (NCBI): domain Eukaryota; kingdom Metazoa; phylum Chordata; order Testudines; family Emydidae; genus Terrapene; species Terrapene triunguis. Next base: position 102,660,710 of record NW_020664409.1, on the reverse strand, counting down.
GTTCATTCCACTTGATGAAAGAGGACCCCTGCAGTAAAATCATTTGCTTCTCCGCCTTTTGTGTTCTGAATTTAAACACATCCCATTATCCCAGCCCCACTTGCATAGGCTGCCCTTCTGCATAGCTGGCACTTATTAAAATTCAGCACCCTAAATAATTGTCTCACTTTATTTAGACACCCTCTCCTTTTCTTTTCTCATCCCACCTACTACAAAAATGTAGTTTGTTCTCCTACCCTCAAATAAACAAACACATATACAAATCTAATCATCTCCCATAATTAATATTCCTCAGGGGCACTGGATGATTTGCATTGACTAACCGGGCTAGAAACACTACCAAAAAAAAAAAAGACAAGGTATAAAATAAATGCCATGCAGTAGTTAACCTCATATCACTTTTTGATTATCATGAGGCCAGTGTGTGATTAACTGTGAGCTACATGATAGCTTTTTTTTAATAGATGCATTTTTGATCTCCACCAAACATAGCTCTTCATTATGCAAATAAGCACTGAGGTCTTTTTTGTTTATTTGTTTGTTTATATTCCAGTTAAATTAAAGAATATTTTGGCAGGAGCTGCATGTCTTCTAGCAGTCATATGCTCTTGATTAATCATGCATAATGGGCAGACAGCATGTGAGGTAAAGTAATTTCATACCAATCACTATCCATTATTTAAGATCACTTTGACACATTGCCTTGTCTGTCTCATCTGAGATCCTGGGGCCAGGAAGAGAAAGATCATTTGGATGGATGCTCCATGAACCAGCTGGACATCACCGGCAAGAGCAGGACAATGTAGGTGCAGTCTGGGGACAGAAGTTTGTGTTTTCTCTCCATTGCAAGCAATGGAAATTGATGAAGCCAGGACAGTTACACAAGCAGATTGTGACTGTGTGATTGTTATTGGTATTATGGTTGTGTAACAGATTCATATCCTCAGCAGACCAGGCACAGATGGGTACTTGTAATACATACTCACCAGTGGATTACTCTGGTCAAAGGAAATTCTTCTTGAGTATCTGAGGCTCACAGCAGTTTGAATTCCAGACAAGCCCTCACTTATACCAGAGCCACTCACCAGGGATTGAACTGGGGACTTCCAGAGCAAAATGTACATGCTACTATAGATGGGGTTGCAGGGGCGGTGCTGTGGGAGGATTGCAGGGGCTATAGCCACCCCAAAATTTGTCTTAGCCACCCTGTAGCAGCCACTGCTCTCTGACTGCCCGGTTCTAAAGGCAGAGTGGAGAGAGCGGCAGCTTCTGATGGGGTGCCCAGCACTGAAGGCAGTACCGCCACCATCAGCAGCATAGGAGTTAGCCCAGGGGCCCTGAGAGCAGCTCCCAGCCCATGTCCACACCCACTGAAGCGCACCGCCAATGGCAGGTAAAGGGTCTGAGTCTCCCCATAATAGCCCTGACTGACCAGCTCTGAGCACGGCTCCTGGGCCCCACACTCCCGAGTCACTGCTCCCAGAGGGCTCTGCTGGGCCCGGAGCTGGGTCCCCCAACCCGGGCAGCTGTTACCTACTGCAAACAGTCAAAGGGTGGCACGGAGCTAAGGAGCAGCTGCAGCCGTAACCCCAAGCACCAACAGTAGCAGCAGGAGGAGACGGGGATGTGTCATGGCCGCCCAAACCATGGCACCAGTCAGAGCAGCAGCCGCCCCACACTGCCTGGCTACGGCTTCCGGCCTCTGACCTGACTGGTGGCGGAGCCTTGGTGGGGGAGAGGATGAGGTGGGGTCAGCATTTACCTGAGGAAGAGAAGGGGGCAGGGCCACAGAGAGGGGTGGGGCCTCATTTCAAGGGGGGCTGAAGCCCCTCCCAATTTTCTGGCTAGCCCACATCAGCTTCTCCATCTTGTCAGATGCCACCGGTGTGGTGCTCTGCTCTGTTCAATGTTGATAACAATCGGCTGCGTGCGTGTGTTCCCTCCGTGTGCTGCCCCGGCTCTGACACAGCAGATCCCAAGAGAACCCCCAATGACGACAGACTCCCATAAATATGAAGGCACCCGGCCAGGTTTATTGTCAAAGGAAACACAATCTCTAGCTTCCCGGATCAGATGTCTACAGTTCTGCTAGTACATACGTGCTGACAATGGACAGAGCTCAGTCAGTGGCAGGACACTCCACTGCCCCCTAGGCTGGACAGAGACACCGCCCCAGGGATGTATTCTTCTACACAGGTACAAACAAGTTACACATCATTCCTGATGTATTGAGGTGCAACCCCTCTACGTAACAAGGTGCAACCCCTCCACGTAGCAAGGTGCCGCCTCTCACCTTGTACATGTTGGTTCGAACAAAACAACTCTATCCATCATATTACCCTTTTGCCCCCATCTTTAGGATGGATCAGCCTGTTCCTTGTTATGTGTGTGGAATGTGCAACTATCGGAGTGTTCTGGTATCTGTAGTGTCCAGTACCTTTTAGGGATGTGTATTTTTGCAACATCAGCCCTTTCCTTGCCAGCGTGTGTGAGCAGGGCCTGACTCTGGCTCACAGCTTAACTTTGCTTTATCTTAGCAAAGTCTTGACCATTACTTTAGCTCAGGCCTTAGGCCTCATACCGGGCCTCTCATACAAGGGTTTATGTTTCAGGTCCTCATCTTACTACACTCCATACTGGGAAGAGACTGGGACCACCCCTGTGGGATGTAACAGACTCATATGCTCTATAGATTGGACACAGAGGGTGATCTGTAATGCACACTCATCACTCAGAAACCCCAGTCAGGATCAGAGTCCCGTTGTGCTGTGTAAGCATTTGAGTCGGTTGAAACCTGGGGGGAAAATATTGCAAAAAAATTATGCCACATTTCACAAATTTTCTTCTAGCCCTTACAAATATACAGAGAAATGACAGTCTCTGCCCTGAAGATCCTGCAGTTTATTAGGGAGATTTTTAAAAGGGGAGACTGGTGCTCAACTCCCACTGACTTTCAATGAGAGTGACTTAGAAAATCTTCCCCTGAATAAAAGCAAGACATAAAAAGTGGGTGCATCACACAGTAGAGGGGGTAGTGGAAAGAGAGAGATAGAGGTAACAGTGATAGGAACCCATGGTTGTGTAGACACACAAGCTACATGCATAATTTGCATGTTCCCATATATATCCATTGATATGCTGGATACTGCAGAAAGTCTATGAACATGCACACTCATTGGGAGATGTCTCTTTCTTTTAATGAACACATAAAGTGGCAGTGCACTGGTGTGGTGTATTGTTTATTGGCAATATGCTATGGAAAACCTTATCGGTTCCTGTTTTAGACTGTAGCTACAGAGGCCCTTCCCTGCATACTTTAATTTACTATCCATACCCCAAACTGATAAATGGGGGAAGATTTGTTTTTCTGCACCAGCACAAATCTTGAAGAAAAGTTTACTTGTTGCCATTTATACTTCAATGAACTATTAACCTTCCAGCTTTGGCAGGAGACACTGGAATCCACAGAATCCAGTTTGCCAGCTGCAGATCAGGAGCAATTTGTATCAAAAGAAGAAAGTATTTAAAGAGAGAATGAGTGGGAACTAGCAGAAATGTGTCTGGCATTTCATGATCCTGCCATTGGCTAAACCTCCCCTGACAGTGTATCACAAGTGTAATCACATTGGTGCAAAAAGCAAAAAATGTCAGAGAATACTGCAACTGCTTAGCTGAAGAATGGCAGGCAGCAGTGGTGGGGGGAGGAAAAGGTTTGATTTAAAAGAAGTCTTCTGCGGATCCTCAGCACAACTTTGCAAAGATTTGCCTCTCATATTTTAACAACATTTTCCCTCTTCGCCTGTTTTAAACCTCTTGTCCCAGAGGTGTGTGTAATGCCGGCGGAGTTGGTGTGGGGCTGGAGAATCAGACCAGGCATTTTCCTATTTAAACAAAATAATCTTCTCATAAGCAAAGCCATGGATGGGGGAAGCAACGCTTGTCAAGAGAACTTAGAGTCATCCCATTTGCTGGAAATATTCAATTTCCTGACAAATTTATCAAATAAAAAGTGAGGGTTTGAGTTGAAAAGCTGATAGTGAGACCAGAAGGAATTCTACCCCCAGGAATGTAGTTGGAAAATACCAGCTTTTTGATGCAATCAGAACCATTCCAAAGGCAATACATTTATCTTCCAAAGTATATTCATGAACCATCACCTTTTTCTTATATGCAAGAAGGATTAAGTTATCTCTAGCAAGGTTAGGAGCATAAGAACATAGGAAATGCCATACTCCATCAGATCAGTGGTCCATCTAGGCTGGTATCTTGTCTTCAGCTGCGGCCATGATCACATTTCAAAGAAGGTGAAAGAAGCAAAGTTTGGTTGATAAAGGTAACTCTGTTGACATAATATATTTAGACCTTGTATAACATTTGACTTAGTCTGGCATGACATTCTGATAAAAATATTAACACTATACAAAAATCAATGTAGCCCATCTTAAATAGACTGAAAACTGGTTAGTTGATAAATCGCCCAAAATAACTGTAGATGGGGATCATCCTGTTAGCTTGTTTCTAGTTGGGTCTTGCTGGGATCTATTCTCACTATTCAATATTTCAGGTTCAAAATTATGAGTTCAAATGATCCCTTTCCAAAGTTGCATAACTGGCATTTGCTAACAATGGATTTTACGTCCTGAGCATTTTGCCATGTTGAAAATTTAGCATTTATTCCTATTCTTTGTTTACTGTCTCTGAACCAGTTTCTCTCACCCCATGACTATTTAGTTTCTGTAACAACATCTTGTGAGGGATATCTTTGCAGGCTTTTTGAAAGTCCCAATAATTTATCGGCTGGTTCACCTTCATACATCACTTTGTTAATACACTCAAAATAGACTAGAGTGGCATGATTGCCCTTTACAGAAGCTGCCGGAGAGTACCCTTGCCATAACTTGTTCATCCCACTGCTTTAATTCAGCCATTTAATGTGGTCCTGCAGTAAGGCCTTCTGGTTTGTAGATCCCAGGATGGCTCCAACTGATTTTAATGCTGTATTCTCAGCTGCTTTATCCTTACGTTCCTTCCGAACTCTTGGGTGGTCTCCCGATGACTGGTAGGTTGGCACAGTAATGCAGCATCCTTGGAATAACAACACAGACACAAGAGCAGTTTAATAGCAGAGCAACATCTACTCATTATTAGAAGAGAGTACAGAGCCTGCTCCTCTCTGGCTGCTGAGGCTGCTGGTATGAATAGGTTCGCTTTCTTCCCAAGGAAGGGAACACACACTTCAATTTCCTCTCAAAGCTACTTCCCCAGACAGGGGGCCTTCCTGTCTGGGAGGAGCTACAGACTTTAGGAGTTGTCCATAGCTGTGCCAAGAAACACCCTCTCACTCAGCCAGCACAGTGACACTGTTACAATGCCATCTGGGCTGGTGACTTGCAGCTGTTTAGTTTATCAATTTGTTCAAGCTCCCTCCTTCTTTGACACCTACATCTTTGGCTTGGAAGGATTAGATTTTTATCCAGGGGCAGTGATATCAAAGGCCAGGGCAGGTGTGGGTGCTCAGCTCCAGCCAGTGGCCTGGAGCTCAGGCCTACCGGTGGTCAAGGGCAGCCTGGAGTGGCACTTGAACCCGGACAGGGGGTCGGGTCAGGTTGGGCCAGTGAGGCTGGCTCGGTTCTGGGGTTGGTGGCCCTGGGTGGCACTTGGGGGGACCAGCGACTTGGACCAGTGCTGCGGCCGGCCTGGGGTTTTGGGGGGGTGGGGCTCAGCTTGGCCCTAGGGCTGGCACAGCGCTGGGGGTGGGGGGGGCGGGGCAATGACTCAGCTAGGCACTGGGGCCGGACCGGCATTTGGGGGCTGGCCGGCATGGCTGCGGCAGGCAGGCCGGGTGCCTCTGGTCTAGGCGGTGGGGGAGCCTCAGGGCTCCGGTATGCAGGGGGCGAGGCCTTGGGCAGAAGGGGCGGGGCAGTGGGCTAGCCTCCCCAAAGCAGGGGGGTTCACCCGCCAACCACGCTTTTATCAGTAGATGTCGATTTCAACGTACACACACAAAACCAATAAAAATATTTCCATCAGTTACAATAGAAATTTACAGATAGGCAAAGTAGGAAAAATGCTGCTTGAGAACTTACTAAAGCCTGGTTTGAGGCTATTTCCTTTGTATGTTTTGACTTGTGATGTTGACAATTTGTGGTTTAATGGTTCTAAAGTGTTAACGTTTTTGAATCTCAGTGTCTACTGTCATTAAATAATTATTGTCTGACACCCCCACACACTCACATTGTTTGAAGCCCCATAATTTTGAGTAACTGTTGTAAGCATGGAAATTGATAAAAGTAGAAAAAATGCTTAAAATAAACATTGATATTTGATTTAGTTGGGGATTGGTCCTGCTTTGAGCAGGGGGTTGGACTAGATGACCTCCTGAGGTCCCTTCCAACCCTGATATTCTATGATTCTATCCATCAAAATTATATAAAAAAAGTAAAATTCGGTGACATTTTAGCATAGATGGAGCCTCTGATACCTCCTCCAGCACCATCACTGCAAGTCTGTACCTTGTGCAGTCCCTTATGACAATACTTCTGTGGTAGGTATTCTATGCAGCTGGCAGGGCACATTGACTTAAATTCATTATCTTTCCATAAAATATTTTTCCTTCCAAAGAAGAAGAGCAGAATCTAGCAGTTACTGCATCACATCAGAATCGAGCAGTCCTAGATTTTAGTCTTGACTCTGTCACTGACTCACCGTGTAACCATAGCTACATCATTTATCCTGTATTTGCCTCAATTCACCCATCTGTAAAATGGAATTGCACCTACTGTACTTTCCCCACATGATTTTTTGGTGAGGCTTTATTAACAATAGTAAATTGAGAAGAGCGCCTCCTTCTGGCCACATCTGGGGATTAGCTCTGCCAGGCCAACACCCCTTCCTGCGGTTGCACTCTGTCACTCATGCAGTCTTGCTCGCTTGGGATTTGACTGCTCCTGCTTTGTGTCTTGGCCCTCCTGTCAGGCCGCTGTGGTTTTCCCCTTCCGGGGGTGGGTTGTGTGCCCCAAAAGTCTCTTGGGACCCACTGTCCCGGGCAATCTTTCCCTTCACTGCCCATTACCTGTTCCATTCTCCCAGTGGCTGGTAGGGGAACCCAGGTCTGCCCTCTACACTGGGTTCCAGCCCAGGAAGCCTACAACAAGCAGTCAAAGTCTACATAATCCTCAACCTTACTGCTGTATCCCCGGGCTACTTCCCCCTACCTTGCCTTCTCTCATTCTGAAAGTGACTGTAACCTCTCTCTGCAGCACCCAACTGCTTTCAGCTACAGGGCTTTATACAGGCCCCATCTGTTCCTCAACAGCTGAACCTCATCTCTAAATAGTCCTTGTTCCCTGGCTCCTCCTCCAGGTGCAGCCTAGGTGGTTAATTAGCCCCCCTGGCCAGCTTAAACACTTCAGGCCTTGTGTGGGATCGACATCCCATACCACCTACCCATGTTGAGAACCTGCATATGCTGCTAGGAGTCCTACTGAAATCACTGGGACTACATGAGGAGCCAGAATGAGTAAAGTATCAGAATCTGGCCCAGAGAGAGAGTGTGATAGATAGTCTTCAGGGTGCCAAAGTTCTTGAAGTGCACATGCCATGACCAGGTGGGACAGTTCACAAAGTCACAAGTCTTTGCTGTTATCTGACTGTTTACAGACTCAGCCACGTGAGTGTGGTTTTCACAGTGCAGCTTCCACTCCTAACAGAAGCCAGAGTCAGAATGGAAAGCACCTGTCACAACTCTGCTGTGCTATACCATGCCACTGGAGAATCTAAAACTAAGAATCACATCTCTTCTGTCTGAAGTAACACCTCTAGCCATTGTTGTTTGCTGGACCTTGTGTCAGTTTGTGCAAAACGATTAGACTTGCACAAACCGTAAACATGCGAAAATTGGATCCATACTGCTATCCATAGGCAAATATTCATGAGAAGTACAAGAGAAATGCATTGATAGGTAGCACTTTAATTGAAGTTTGTGCGGTAAGGTAGTGTTATTAACTCCAATTTAAAGCTAGAGAACCTGACACATAATTGGGAATCAACCTAGATTTCCTGAGTTTTAGTTCTGCACTCTGACCACAGGAGAAAATAGGTCTGAGAGAAAACTCTGAAGAAGTGGTGAATATTAAATGATGGTTCACAATACAGTCCCCATTAATGAAATAATCTGTATGATCCAGCAACTTTCTTTATGGAAAACAACCCCTGAGATGAATTCCATTTGAGAAGAGAATTTAATTAAAGGAGTACAAGTAGATGCACCCTGGGATATATAGAATTGCAATTCTTAATTTTCTATATGGTGCCTAAATAGTATGGTGATATGTACCTTAGATATGCAGATTGATTGATAGAAATACATAGAAAACCCGTGGGGCAGATTCTGAAGAAATTAGTGGAGCCCTGCTGAAGTCAAGAAGAGCAATGTTTACTAATTCACATCGGCTGAAGATCTGGTTTTATATTTTCATTCTGGATTTAGTTTCCTTCTTTCATACACTATCTTAGTTTCATGTTGACAGGTTTCCCATAAGCAGTCATAATGTGTAACTAATTTGGATAGCAATTACCTGACCCAATTTTTTGTAGTAATTATCTGGTTGAGTAACCCATCAGAAGCAGGCACTGGATATTTTAACTTCTACATGTCTTGAATATTTCTCGTTTTGTTAGAGCAAGGTAAAAAGCAACACCTTTAAGATAAAGATCAAACATTTCATCCAGCAGGGGATACGTTTTTAAGATTCAAGCTTTTAGCCAAGTTATTAAGAGCAACCTTCAGCGTAACATTATTTTCATATGACTTGATTTGTACCTGGCATCAGCACCTTCTTGCAGCATCTTTTTCTTTTAGGGATCTCACTTTCTACTTTTCTAAGCTTTTTCCTATTACACAAAGCTGATACTTATTATCTAATAGATTAAATGTGAGATGAGCCTTTATTCGAACTTTATATGTCAAAAACATTCCATCAAAAATAGTTTTGATGGAGAATTGGGGTTTTGACAAAACAAAATTCCTGACAGAAAATGTCTGCTTTCCTCATTTTTTCTTTTTGTTTTTCATTGATAAACCAAAAACACTAAAAATGAACATTTTTAGCAGTTTTTGACTGAAAATGTTTGCAGTTGCCAAAAAGAGAAAAGTATTTGGTTTTCATTTTTTTTTTTGACAAAAAATTGAGAAAGAAATAATGTTCTGACCAGCTCTGCTCTTTATACTAAGTGGACATTTATACTTTAGGATATGTAAGTTAGCAACTGTAACCCTATTGCTTAAAAAGACAAAGCAGTTTATAATCATTTTACCAAGCTTTTCTTTTGACACAGAGGGGAATTAGCTCAAATAGTAGAGTGCTTACTTCGCATGCAAGAGGTATATTTAGTTGATCTTTCTCCTACAACTATGTGTTCTACCTAAAGTGTTACTTATATGTCTCTCTATCTTAACGTTCCTACAGCATGATTTATTATGGAAGCCAAATACATAACTGTGGTTGCTGTAAAAAGCCCCAAGGTAAGATATGTGTGTGTGACATCTGTTGGGAAATTCTGCTATATATGAACTTTTGAATGTTAGCCATCTCCAGGACAGACAAACAGTGTAATTGAGATGCAGTACCTTGAGCCAAATCAGAATGTTTGCAAGTGATTAGAAGACAATTTGTTTTGAAACTGTGGGTTCAAGCATCTTGAGTCTAAACCTGCATGATGCTGAGTATTGTCAACTCACTGAACATCAATGAGAATTAAGAATGCTCAGCAATTTATAGGACTGGGGCCCCATACTGGGTATTTAGCACCTCAAGGTAATCTCTGGAATATAGCCACATCTTCTGAGTGTGTATTCATTAGTGCTGTCTAAACTTTTCTTACCAGCCCTGTGGCCTTTGTTGTTCTGTATAAGTCATGTGGTTTGTTTTCTTTGGGCTGCACCTTTAAACTTTAGAAATCTGCTAGTGACAGCTGCCATTTTGTGTTCATTGTTGATGCAGCTTGCTACAAGTAAGAAACATGCTGTTCTCTGACGCACAGAGGCTTTACTTTTACTCTCTCTTCTTTTGTGGCATCCCTTCTTCTGAAGTAAAGCAATTCTGACTGATTTCTCAGTATACGTCTTCTGTTTGTTCATGGAATGCATGACACACCCAAACTGCAATATGAAGCAATCATAAGCCATATGTAAGCTTTGGGTTGCTTTGAGAGAAAGTTAAAAAAATGGTGATTACCGTATATACTCGTTCATAAGCCAAAGTTTTTAGTAAAAAAGGGAAGCACCAGAGAGGGGGGTCTGCTTATGAACGGGTATAGAGAGGGAGAGGTGGGACACAGCCCCTCCCCGCAACAGAGGGAGCAAGCAGAGGCAGCACAGCCAGCAGAAACAGAAGGGAAGAGGCGGGGCCAGAGTCTCTCCACTTCTGGCCACGCTGCTCTCCCCCCAGCCTCCGAAGCAGCTGCAGCTCGGGGGCTGGCAGGCTGCAGCTGTGCCCCTTGGCCCCACCCCCCAGAGCAGGCTGTGACCACACCTTCCGGCCTGCCGGAGCACACTGCGGCCGTGCCGCCCAGCCCAGCCCAGCCCACTGGAACATGCTGTGGCCACGCCGCCCGGTCTGACCCGCTGGAACATGCTGCGGCCACGTCGCCTGATCTGACCCACTGGAACATGCTGTGGCCATGTCGCCTGGTCTGACCCACTGGAGTAGGCTCCGGCCGTGCTGCCCAGTCTGCCAGAGCAGCTCCAGCCAGGCCAGAGACATCCTCCCTTGGCCCTCCCCAGATGAGGTAGGAAGGGATGGGATGGGGAGAGTGTGGGGGTCCCGGGCTAAGGGTGGGGTCATGTGGATTGTGGTCACAGGGGTTACTCCCCTGACCCCCAGCTTCTCCCCCTAAAAAACATTTCCCCACCAGTTGCTGTCCTGGCCCATCAGGGTAAGCAGCTGGCACACCAGGACACTTTGTTTACTTAGGTTTTCCTGCGTGCCTGTGGATGCTCGAGGTAAACACACCATCTCGGCCCAACAGTGGCTTATCCTGATGGCCCGGGAGCGAAAGTTTGCTGACCCCTGAATTATAGGGTCAGCTTATGAACGGGTTATAAAAATTTTCCATTTTTACTTATCCATATTGTGGGGGAGGTCGGCTTATAAACTAACCAGCTTATGATCGAGTATATACGGTAATTCACTTCTTTAACCTAGATCTAGCTGACATTCCAAAAAAAGATAAACCCTTCCTGAGGAGAACTGACTTTCAAAGGCTTCCTATCCCTAATTCTGAACCCAGCATCCCTTGGAAATTATAGATACATTTGGATATGAAATTCAGAAGGAAATCTGAAACTTTGAGGAGTTTATATGAACCTTTCAGGATATCAGCAAGGGCATTCCACCTTGTCATTGAAAGGAGTCACAGAGAACTGTAAAAGGATTAAAATGACCTAGGAATGTAAAAAAATGCATGCAAATGCATTCATTATAAAGTAATTGTGAATACATTCAGCTATATATTTTAGTGCTTTTTTTAGAGCTTAAGCAGCAGTCTGGTATTCAAAGTCTGTCTCCACTCTTGAGACATGGGTCTGCCATTGTCAGTGCCACCCACACATAGAGCTAACTTTCGTTATTAAATTGTCATTGTATTAAATTGTCGTTTTCCCTCCAGAATGAACATGCTGCATGAATGGCTTAACTCAAACCCAAAAACTTGCTTGCCACTGAAGAGCCAACAATTCTGAATGGCTCTTTTGCACGTGCGCTAGGAACGAAAGTTAACTCTGTTCCTACAATAGGTTTGGGTAGTTTCCACTATATTTTTAAATGCATTTTCTTTTAATTTATTGCAGCAAAAAACATCCATGCACAGACTCTTGCCAGCTATTTAAAATGACAAAGATAGATATAAAATTCAGTCAGTTCACCTCTTCCACTAAGCAGCAGCTCTAAATACAAATATGAGCACCACAATGCACTGGTCAGTAACCAAAAAGGCCCAGCCGTATGCCAGGAAAGAGAGCAAATGTGGGTTATTTCAGATGGGGATGGGCATTCTGTCGGACCAGGTCCCTTACAGACAATGTCCTGCCAGCAGCCTTTAGTCTATTTATATCAAGGTGAAGCTAACAGCTAACCTGTACTGACTGCAGCTGTGGCAGTGTATTGTAGGAAGAGTGGCGGTCAGTCAGGTGGCCCAATCTTTAGCCATTTAAGACTTTACAGGTGAAAGCCAACACCTTAACATTGATCCAGAAGCTCACAAGTAACAGTGCAAATCCCAGAGCACTGGTTTCATGGACTCTCTCTAGGTTGCTTATATATTTGAGGCTGAGTTCCAGCCATCTCAGCTGAAATTGCCCATGTTTTGGTCTCAGTCCAAAAGTAATTTTTTTGCATGTGTGTGATGCCTTCAGAAAAAATAGTTCTGGCTTTTTTTTTGTTTTTTTTTGAGGAATACAGATGTGAAACACATAAAATTTTCCCATATATGCCACTTTAATTTAGGGTTAGACTGTGAATTAGAATTAGCAATGTAGATAATTTTCCACAGTTAATTTCATTGGCGTTAATAGAAAAACTTGTATGATTAAGTGCTTACCAGTGTAAAGTGTTCACGATCTGGTTCTTTGCTCTTGCATAATTTAAAATTGCCTGAAGCAGGAAGCTTCAAACTTGGCTTGTTTTGTAGAAGTCAGTGCGATTTAAAAATCAGGTAAGTTTGAAGAAACTCAGTTTAGCAGGTTTAAAGTTTCTATTCATTAAAGACAGCAGTTCCACACAGATAGATGAAAACATGTTGTCTTTTCTTGAATCTACTTTTAGGATACTTCTCTTAAGGATATCTTGAATAAGGGGTGGTCTCAACTAAAGGGCTATTACACTCTGGAAAGTGCCTGTATGTAAAGGGCATGTTACTGTCCTATTTTTATTATCTCTCAGTGACTATCAAAGTTGCTTTGTTTACAAGAAAAAAGTATGTCCTCCACCCCTCAACTGTCATCATGGTCAACGCAATTTGGAACAGGACTGCAAAGTCGGATTATTGCACCAGTAATACAGATTCTATTCTGTATAGGTTCTTATACTGTGCTCATCACCATAGTATCTGAATGCCTTCCAGTAGAGCGGTAAGCAACATGACCATACATCTGTGACATGATGTTTGTTCTCTCATCCTCTCCCCAGGAGGGGAGAAGTTAGAACTTGACAACGTTGTTGATTGTTTCAGAGCCAGAAAAGAATCCAGATACTTTCCCATGGTTGGATTTGCTCTGCAGGCCTGACAGGAGTAGAAAGCATTAAAAAACTTAATTTTGTCAGAAAAGCAAGCGAGCTAGCAGATCTGGCTGGAATATATGCAGAAGGAGCAGATGGGATGAGCAGGAAGGTGCTTTTTTACAATCATTTAACTTATCATAGCTAGTGAATATTTCTGGATAAAGGATGCTATAAGATCTGTTGCCAAAGACAATGGAGCTTGAAAATGCCACGAGACAGATAGAACTTACAAATTTTGGGCATGGATGAGACTTTATTTCTCACCTTTTTTAAGGGGAGGTGCACAGCTGGGCTATTGCAGGACAGATCAGGGAAAGAAGTTGGGACTCAGAGTCATATTTCCTTCCCTGGCACCCACTTTGCTTCAGGGGGGAGTAATCTGCTATTGACCTATGCCAGTAATCTGCATGTTACCTTCCCCTCCCTCACTGACTCAGCTGTGTCAGATATCTTCTCCTCTTATTTACATTTAAAACACAGGAAATTATTAATGAATATTATTATTTTAAATAACATCACTTTAACACTAATGTTGGCAGGTCAACCGCTCCATAATTATTAATATCTCAGTAGTGCCTACAGGCCACATTGTCCTAGGCACAGGGCAAAGTGATAGGTCTCTGCCACAAATAGCATCCACAATCTAAGATGAGAGAAAACAGGGGGATACAACAAATAGATGGGTGGAGCACACAGTTGCCAACTTTCACACAGTAAATAAACACCCTGACTTTCACAATCAGCCAAAAATCAAGCTAATCCCATTTCAAAGCAAGGCCAAAACAAGCCAGTCCCTAAGAACCCCAACACTCTATGTGACTAGATTCCCCTGGCGTGCAGTCTGGGACTGCGGTGGGCTGCTGTGCACCCCTGACTCTCTTCCCCCCTTGCCCCTCCCTTGTCCCTGCTGATCAAAGAAAAAAAAAAGAAGCAACAAGCTGCAACAAGTTACAAGCCAAAAACTAGCCAACAAGGAACTCGCAAGCCAAATAAACCAAAACCAAGCCCAATTTCTGCGTTTTTTTCCGCGGGTTTGGCATGTCTGGTGGAGCACTATGTATCAATGAGACAATTCTGATTAGCATGATGAGAAGTGCTCCCAGCACATCAGCTGCCTAACCAGTATGGGGGTTTAGTAGGAACTGCAAGGGTGAGTTCTAAGGAGGAATTGTGGCTTTGTGGATTTTCACAGAGAGCTTCCTCCAAGACATAGGTTCTTACTGAAGAATTAGACAAAGGGGCAGTAAATATGGTTATTGTTGGTAGAGTGTGCCCTCAGTTTCTGGTGATGTTAGCCATTCCCTTTCAGTCCTCCTTACAATGTACAAGTTGTCAATGGACTACAGTATATAGCCCCCCGGTGGAAATCCACACTATACATTCTTGAATGGCTCTTTGCACTGCTGCAGAAGAAGTATGCACAGCATGCCTGAGAAATCCTATTGTCATTGACTATTCTGGTTTTTCAGCAGATTTGTACTGGTAGAGATGCACAGAAGAAAATCTGGTCAATTACGTATGGCCTTTGAATCTCAATCAGCTGGCATGGCTAAGAAATTTCAGGAAGCAGTTAGCACACTGAATCCTGTACACAGTCTCAGGGGGGCCCAGGTTTGCTTGAATTCCTAGCACATGGGCACAATGATTGGCAACTAATGATAATTCACAGTGAAACAATTCAAACATGGTTTGTTTCATTTCAAGTACTGCAGGCTGATTTGCTTTTCAAGAAGACAACCACAGGATATCAGACAAATAAAAGAACATGGCAGCCAATGTTTCAGCTCTTCTGAGCCTTCCTGAAATTTGCAATCCCAGGGCTATT
This sequence comes from Terrapene triunguis, assembly GCF_002925995.2. Lineage (NCBI taxonomy): Eukaryota > Metazoa > Chordata > Testudines > Emydidae > Terrapene > Terrapene triunguis. The sequence goes on along the minus strand of NW_020664409.1, from coordinate 102,645,608 downwards.
CATGTGGCTTCACTCCCAGATGCAGGAAATATCACACACTCAGAACACTTCCTCAGTATTTCCCCCAACTCCATCTGACCTGTTTAAGATGTTGCTGCTGCTCCTGTGACGATCTCTGCTTCTGTCTCCGCAAGTCCTTTTTCTTGTGTGTGTGTGTGGCGGGGAGGGGGTCTTTCCCCCAACTGGCTTAGAATCTGAGTAATAACAAGCAAAGCTCTGTTTACCAATACAATACAAGTTATTTCTGAATGGTATCATGAATACTGAAGGGTTAGGGTCACTGCATAACTGAGGACTCTTAAATTCAGGTCATTTACCTAGGTTTAATGCATATACAGGTAGCACTTGCACATGTCAAAGCCTGGAGGTGAAGAACATTTAAGTAGACAAGTAGACAAGTTAATGGGGGAATTCACTGACTATACAAGAGAAATGATTGGAGGCCAAGGACAATTCTGTGGAGAGACAGTATGTAGAGTTAGTATGAGTCACGGAAAATGGTGTTTGGAATCTGTCACATGGTATTCTTTGCATCGGTCTTCATGGCTGAGGATGTGAGGAAGACTCCCAAACCTGAGCCATTCTTTTTAGGTGATAAATCTGAGGAACTGTCCCAGATTGAGGTGTCATTAGAAGAAGCTTGGAACAAACAATAATAAGTCACCAGAACCAGATGGTATTCACCCAAGAGTTCTGAAGGAACTCAAATGTGAAATTGCAGAACTACTAACTGTGGTATGTAAACAATCATTTAAACCAGCTTCTATACCAGATGACTGGAGGATAGCTAATGTGACGCAAATTTCTTAAAAGGGCTCCAGAGGTGATCCCAAAAATTACAGGTCAGTTAGCCTAACTTCAGTACCAGGGAAATTGGTTGAAACTATAGTAAAGAACAGACTTATCAGAAACACAGATGAACATAATTTGTTGGGGAAGAGTCAACATGGTTCTTGTAAAGGGAAATCATGTCTCACCAATCTACTAGAATTCTTTGAAGGGGTCAACATGCATGTGGATGAGGGTGATCCAGTGGATATAGTGAACTTAGATTTTCAGAAAGCCTTTGACAAGGTCCCTCACCAAAGGCTCTTAAGAAAAGTTAGCTGTCATGGGATAAGAGGGAAGGTCATTTCGTGGATCAGTAACTGGTTAAAAGACAGGAAACAAATGGTAGGAATAAATGGTCAGTTTTCAGAATGGACAGAAGTAAATAGTGGTGTCCCCCGGGGGTCTCTATGGGACCAGTACTGGTCAACATATTCATACATGATCTGGAAACAGGGTAAACAGTGAGGTGGCAAAATTTGCAGATGATACAAAACTACTCAAGATAGTTAAGGCCAAAGCAGACTGTGAAGAATTACAAAGGGATCTCACAAACCTGGGTGATGGCAACAAAATGGCAGATGAAATTCAATGTTGACAAATGCAAAGTAATGCACATTGGAAAACATAAATCCATGGTACACCCACATCTTGAATACTGCATGCAGATCAGGTTGCCTCATCTCAAAAAAGATACATTGGAATTGTATGAAACAGCTTCCATATGAGGAGAGATTAATAAAACTGGGATTTATCAGCTTGGAAAAGAGATGACTAAGGGAGGATATGATAGAGGTCTATAAAATCATGACTGGTGTGGAGAAAATAAATAAAAAGTGTCATTTACTCCTTCTCCTAACATAAGAACTAGGGGGCACCAAATGAAATTAATAGGCAGCAGGTTTAAAACAAACACAAGGAAGTATTTCTTCACAGAACACACAGTCAACCCATGGAACTCTTTGCCAGAGAATGTTGTGAAGGACTATAAAAGGATTCAAAAAAGAACTAGATAAGTTCATGGAGTATAGGTCCATCAATGGCTATGAGCCAGGATGGGTAGGGCTGCAAAACCATGCTCTGAAGTGTCCCTAGCCTCCGTTTGCCAGAAGTTGGGAATGGGCAACAAGAGATGGATCACTGGATGATTGCCTGTTCTGTTCATTCCCTCTTAAGCACCTGGCATTGGCCACTGTCAGAAGATAGGATACTGGGCTAAATGGACCATTGGTCTGACCCAATATGGTCCTTCTTCTGTATGATTCTCATCTCACACTGGTGTCTTTCATGGAGTTGCTCGTGGTTTACATCAGAGTGAGAGCTGGCTCAGGCCCCTGAAGAAACAAGAAAGCAACTCCAGATGGTGGGGGCTAGCATGGGAAACAGATCTACCATTCATTGTGGATAGGCAAGAAGGGAGAAGGAGGCAGATTTTCCAGGAGGCAAGAGGAATGTGGGGGTTCCCTAATCAAGCTCTGCCCATGATCAGGAGTGAAAGGATTGAAAACCTTGCCATTAAAAGTGCAGTTCTACTCTGAAAAGAGACTATGTGAATGTCTTACACTAGCAGATCTGTTCCTTTGTGTAGTCAGTCATATCTTCTGACTCCAATCTCAAACGTATTAGTACGTGGCACCTTTGCACTGCCTTTCATGCAGAGGTCTCACGCTGCTTTACAAACATTTATAGTAATAATCACCTCCGTGCACAAAACCAGCATGAGGCTTGTGTGCCCCTGGGACCCTCATACCACTCCTGTGATATAGGTCAACTTCATTAGCTTTATTTCATGGGGAAAAAATCTTAGGAACAGAAAGGTCATGTGACTTGCTTAAAGTTAGTCAGTGGAAAAACTGGGAATAGAACCGAGATCTCCAGATTACCATTAAATCATCCTTCCCCATTGTCCAGGCCTTTCAGAAAGCCCATGAAGATTTTGGAGGATGAGTAATCCCATTTCCTGCACAGTATAGGCATACAATCCTGTACACTAATAGGGTTTGTAATCTCTTATGCTATCTCTCTAATAGTCCCAGGGTGGATTTCACTTGATCCTGACTGATTTAATTTGTCCAAACCCTCTACTGCTATTTCTATATTAATCTTATTCCCTGAGGTCCCCATTTACTTACTGCCTCTGAGTGTGTGTCTACACTCCAGCTGGGAGTGTCCCACAGCCCAGGTAGCCAGACATTTGAGCTAGTGTGCTAAAAAAATTAGCGGTGTGGATGTAGCATGTGCGGAGGCACAGACTAGCCACCCAAGTTCAGAGCCAGGGGGTGCTGTACTCGGGAGGCTAGCCCATGCCGCTGCCCATGCCATAACATACATGGTCTTATTTTTAGCCCACTAGTTCAAGCAGAGCTAGAACATGTCTATTTACCAGGGCTGGGAGGCATGTTCCCAGCTGCAGTGTAAATGTACCCTGGCAGCCACTGTATCACTCTTTAATGAGAAAAGAAACCAAAAATCCCATCTAAATTGGTATCCTGTGTTATTTTTCTTCTCTCCTTTCTTCAATTTCGATTACTTTAGATAAAGCAACCTGTTTTCACAGTGACCTCTGCTTTAACCTGATGTAAATATGCTTTTGCTTTTCTTCCAAAGCCAACACATATTCTATTGTATTAAACATGTAATTTATTCAGTAGCGTGCAGTAAAATCCCCCCACTGGTTAAAAGGGATAGGAGAACTTACACACAAGCCTGACTAAACATAGCAGCATGTTTTTTCCCCCTATTCTGTTTAAATATTTTAAAGAGTTTCCCTGGGACATTTTGAAATGAAATAAGTTATAAGAATGGGTAAGGGCTATACATTATAAATCACCATATAGAAACCATGAAAAATAAAAGGCAAAAATATCTGCAATTCAGATCCATGCATATGAACAGGGAACAAGTGCATTGCTGTTTTATATCTTCACTGAGAAGACCAGCTTCGTTAGCTGACACCCTGTTACTGGGGAAGCAGCAGAGTAAACTACTTAAACTGAATGGAAGCCAGAGTTTCAAAACAAAGATATACAGTATGTGGGTATCAGAGTAGCAGCCGTGTTAGTCTGTATCCGCAAAAAGAACAGGAGTACTTGTGGCACAAGTACTCCTGTTCTTTTAGTATGTGGGTAAAGTACAAAGAGTGGGCTTTCCAAACTGCTCAGTGTTAGTGGCCTAACTCTGTTCCCGTTGAAGTCAGTGCTTAATTTTCAATGGGATATATATATAAATAACATGGAGATAGATATCTCATAGAGATGGAAGGGACCTTGAAAGGGCATTGAGTCCGGTCCCCTGCCTTCACAGCAGGACCAAGTACTGTCCCTGACAGATTTTTGCCCCAAATCGCCCCCTCAAGGATTGAGCTCCTAACCCGCAGTTTAGCAAGCCAATGCTCAAACCACTGAGCTATCCCTCCCCCACATTGGATATTACTGAGCATTTTGAAAACCCCACCCCTAATGCTGATCGACACTATAAGGATAATAATATATAGCTAGAAAAAATAATAGTGTGGTAGAAAGGTTTCATTGGTCTAAACTTGAGATGGCTGAGTGAAAAACCCAGTTATGCCGGTCACCCCAAAGAAGTGCCAAGAAAACCTTTATCCTATACCAAGCCATCATGTTTTCTGTAAGAACAATCATATAGGTATCAGAGCCAAGAGAGCTCTGACTCATTTAGGACCTGATCCAAACTCATTGAAATCAATGCAAAGACTTCAAGGGTCCGGGTCAGATCCTTACTGCATATACAGTGAAGGAGGCAAGAGGCTTCTTAGGTGAGCTGGCAAGTAACATGTGCCCATGATCAAAGAACACTGACAGCGGGTCCTACACCTTCTCAGATCCTAACAGTGGACACTTTTTAACAACACATATAGTTTCATGTATGTAAGAGAGTTTCCGTGCTCAGCTTCCGTGTCATGAGTGAAGTGTGGAAAAGTCCAACCAGTGGGTCAACATTGCCTTTAATCTAAGGATAAAAATAATTGTTATAATTGATTGATTATTGGTCTTTATTCATTTAAAATAAGTAAAGACATGGACACATTGAATTTGAGTCTTACTAACTGTTGAATTTCAGAAGCTACTGGATGTGTGATAGATAGATAGATAGATAGATTAGATAGATCGGTGGCTTTCAAACTTTTGTAGTGGTGACCCCTTTCACACAGCAAGCCTCTGAGTGTGACCCCTCTTATACGTTAAAATGGGGGGCAGGGGTAATTTAATTTAATGGGGTCTCAGGGCTGTCAGCCCCATGGAGCTGACAGTTCGTGACCCCGAAGTAACCACCTTGCGACCCCCAGTTTGAGAACCCCTGAGATAGATAGGCCTTAAACCTCATGGATTAGAGTACCTGATTCCCCATCAATATGACACTCTGCACTCATGTAGTGGGATAAGACTGGTTCTGTCCACCCTCACTCATACCCATATTGCTTGTGATAATATGAAAGGCAGGTTCAGTAAGGGTGCTTATTACATTCTGGGCACATACATTTCTATCAGCAGAAGTGCAGGAATCTTGTTCAGAAGAGATACCAGCTCAAGTTCCTTTTCCTTCCTCCTCCAGTAAAGGTACCATTTCAAAGTCTCAGCTTTGGTTCAATGTACAACAAGCTCTTATCTTGTTACTTGTTACTTCTCCACTTCTCACCTCCCCCACCACTACTGTTGTATTGACTCTCCTTTCATCATGTTCTCTCTTGTCCTGCCATGCGAGCTGCATGGGGAAATCTCGTCAGAGCAAATCAATGGCTCAGCTGAGCTATTGATTCACTCTGAAAACACCCTCTCATGCTGAGCCAGCTGTTTCACATGAAGAAAGCAGAGTAAAGACAAAGAGGCCAAAAGAAGTCACAGAAGAAAATGGAAGAAGTTTCAGAACAAAAAGACTCTGGGAACAACTAGAGATGAGCCTAATATGGATCGAAACTCTCCCCAAATTTGGAAGCATTTGGCACCAAAATTCTAGACCTGGCTTTCATCATCTCATATTTTGATTACTGCAACATCCTTCTCTCTGGCTTTGATAAATGCAACCTTGCCCCACTCATTTCTATTCTGAATGCTGCTGCAAAGATCATTCTCATAGCCCATCACTTTGACCATGTCACCCCCCTCCTTGAATCCCTCTGTTGGCTCCCCCTTCTCTATTGCATCAAACATGAGCTTGATGATTCTGTATGGCTTATCCCTACCCTACCTATTATTCCTTGTTCACTGCTGAAATGTTGACTCCCACCTCTGACCTGCCCATGGTACCAGGCTCTAACATCTGCTAGTTACATTTGGAAACAAAGCACTTTGTGCTTTCTCTCATGCTGCCCCTCATGCATGGGAGGAGCTCATTATTCTCCTTCCAATCCCTCCCTAAAACTCTCCTTCATCCTGATGCTTATCATAGAATATCAGGGTTGGAAGGGACCTCAGGAGGTCATCTAGCCCAACCCCCTGCTCAAAGCAGGACCAATTCCCAACTAAATAAGCTGGAGAATATTTAAGTGAATGGTGGACTGATACCACTTCTGATGATGCTGACCTATATTGTCCCATCGTTTCATTGTACTTCCCCATCTGTCTGTATCCATCGGTTGTCTCTTGACTTATGCTTACATTGTAAACATTTTGGGGCACAGACTGGGTTTTTTTTTGTTCTGGGATTGTACAGCTCTTAGCACAATGGGGTTTTGGTCCATGACTAGGGCTCCTAGGTACTATGGCAAAAATGATGAGGATAATAATAATTGACCGGGCCTATTCTAAAATAGGTCTAAGCCCTTGATATTCAGATCCAAACCCTCCTGAAGTTCAAGACAGTTTGACCTAATAACAGCATTTGGAAAACAAATAGGAGCAACACATTGTCCAATGGTGCATAGGGAGCCAGGGAGATGGGAGGGCTGGATTCCACTCCCATCTCTGCCACTGATGTGTATTCTTGAGACAGGTCACATAGGCTCTGATTTTTCAAAGGGACCTCTAATTTTTTGGGTGTTCAAATTATAGACACGGGGCGGGGGGGGCTGATTTTCAGGGGTGTGGAGCACCCACAGTTCTCGTGGCCCTCAGTTGGATTTACGGATGCTCAGCATCACTGAAAATTTAGTCATCGGGAGTCTAAAGCTGGCACCTGAAATAAGAAGGAACTTTTGAAAATGAGGATCTGAAAGCCTTAGTTCACCATTTAAAAAACAACCACCACAAAATCCTGGATCATACTTGTCCATCTCTCGCTATCGTTGTTACAGAATATATAACAGCTCTGAAAAGTAATGCTACAGCAACATTGGCAGCTGTTCCTGGAAGCTGCAGACGTATCTGAGATAATAATTCAGTCTAAGAAGAAGCCTTAAGATACAAACCGAATACCCCAGAATGTGTGTCTGCCTGCCAAATGCAATCCGAACTACATTAGCATCAAGTAATATGCTCCTTCTCCATGTGACACCATCTGTGAATTTCACTTGCTCATGTGTTAGCTCCAAGTAACTGCAAACTGTGCCTAATTTAAAGGGAGATAATGAAAAGTAGAAACACCACTTCCATTGTAATCACTGTAAGGGTCTGGTGGTATCTCCCTAAACTAATACACCATTCTACCATGTACTGCATCAGCTTATGGTGCAGATTGGTGGATCTGTCCATTCTCTGTATATAGCCTCTGCCAATCCAGACTCCAATACTAGGTGCAGGAGTGGGCATGTTGCCAACGCAAGCTCTGTCCTTTCTGCAGCGGGCACAGTCACTAAGTATTGTTTTCAATTATTTATTTTGTGGGGGAGGATAGGAGGGGGGAAATCCACATGTAACTTTGGGGTTTTGTAATCCACAAGTTACAATGGCTAAGAATAGATTCTCTCCCTGCTCCTTGTGCACTGCGAGACCTGTCTCATTACAGCAAAATCTGTGTTTCCTGCGCTCGCCACTGCTGCCAGATTTTTTTCATTATTTATGAGCGGCAAATTATTTTTAATTTGTACTCCGTTCAAATCAGGGAATGATTCAAACCCGGTGCATCAATGGCACTATAAAAGGATTAGAGTAGATCAGATTAAGTAGAGGGAAAGTACTACGGATTGGTGGATGAGTGGATTCTATACCACACTACTAAGCCTTCAGCTCGTTAGGCTGGTTCCTTTGAAAAGAGGGTATTCCTTTCTCTTTAAAACTGCTTTGTATTTAGCACGGTAAGGGTAAGGGACAGGTGAGGTGCATTTAGGGAATAAAAACCCCCTCAAACTCTCATCCATATTTAGCAACAAGTTTAGATAAATGCTTTTCAGAGTTCTGAAATGCTAAGGTAAGGTTTGTTGGGTTGGGGGGGTGGTGGGGGGGGGGGGGGGGGGTTAAACTCATATTTTCTGGTCAGACCCTATTTTTGGATGATTCCCCAAACAATTCCTGAGCCCTGTATCTTTTATTGTTCACACATCACCATCCATGATAACTACCATTTATCATCACCATCTGTCCTAGTCTGGTAGGCAACCAGGCAGGTGTATTCTGTACATGGGAGTGTGGACTCCTGGATTCCATACATAGACTCATAGACTTTAAGGTCAGAAGGGACCAATATGGTCATCTAGTCTGACCCCCCGCATGATGCAGGCCACAAAAGCTGACCCCCCCACTTTCCCTTAACTCTGCTGTTGAAGTCTCCAGATCGTGATCTAAAGACTTCAAGTCGCAGAGAATCTTCCAGCTTGCGACCCCTGCCCTATGCTGCGGAGGAAGGCGAAAAACCTCCAGGGCCACTGCCAATCTACCCTGGAGGAAAATTCCTTCCCGACCCCAAATATGGCGATCAGCAGAACCCCGAGCATACAGGCAAGATTCTCTAGCCAGACCCTCATTTTACCAGCGATGGCTGTTATTGCCTAATTGATTAGAATCACGTAATCCCATCAAACCATTCCCTCCATAAACTTATCTAGCCTAATCTTGAAGCCAGACAAGTCTTTCGCCCCCACCGTTTCCCTCGGAAGGCTGTTCCAAAATTTCACCCCTCTGACGGTTAGAAACCTTCGTCTAATTTCAAGCCTAAATTTCCCCACGGCCAGTTTATATCCGTTCGTTCTCGTGTCCACATTAGCACTGAGCTGAAATAATTCCTCTCCCTCCCTGGTATTTATCCCTTTGATATATTTAAAGAGAGCAATCATATCCCCCCTCAGCCTTCTTTTGGTTAGGCTAAACAAACCAAGCTCCTCGAGTCTCCTTTCATAGGAAAGGTTTTCCATTCCTCGGATCATCCTAGTTGCCCTTCTCTGTACCCGTTCCAGTTTGAGTTCATCTACATGCTGTAGTAGATCAGTATTGTCTCATGTGTTTCATCAAGCCAGTCTCATAAGAGTTTAGGTTGGACATATTAGGTCAAACTCTGGTTGATTCTTGGGTGGCTGTACTGATGATATACTGGGGATAAGGGGTAGATTGGTCTATCCGCAACACAAGAAGCCAGGTTCCTAGTACTTACATTCCCTAGTTCTTCCAGAAACTTTTGGTCCTCAATTCCCAAACTGTAAAACGGGGATCATAGCACATTCTTTCTCCCAACCTTTATCAGTTTTGTCTATTTAAACTATAGACTTTTTGGGGCAGGAAATATCTCTTACTCTCTATTTTCACAGCACCTAGCCCAATGAGGCTCCAGTCTCAGCTGGGACTTCCAGTCACTACTGCAATACACAAGACTAATAAATTCCTGCTTCACAGTGTTTATATCACCAAAGCAGCACAGCAGTCAGTACTGGCCTGCATCATTGTTGACAGCCTGACAGAGGACACAAGGACTCAGTGGCTATGGAGACTGAATTGTCCTCTCATCTTGAGAGCTGTTTCCTCTAGAGCAGCGGTGGGCAACCTATGGCGCGAGCCGCATGCGGCCCGTCAGGGTAATCCACTGGCGGGCTGTGAGACAGTGTTTACATTGACTGTCCACAGGCACGGCCTCCCGCAGCTCCCAGTGGCTGTGGTTCACCGTTCCCAGCCAATGGGAGCTGTGGCCACCACTTCCCGCAGCTCCCATTGGCTGGAAATGGCAAACCGCGGCCACTGTAGGGTGACCAGATGTCCCTGTTTTATAGGGACAGTCCCGATATTTGGGACATTTTCTTCTATAGGCACCTATTATCCCCCATCCCTTGTCCCAACTTTTCACACTTGTTGTCTGGTCACCCTAGGCCACTGGGAGCTGCGGGCGGCCATGCCTGTGGACGATCAATGTAAACACTGTCTCGCGGCCCACCAGTGGATTACCCTGATGGGCCACATGTAGCCCATGGGCCACAGGTTGCCCACCACTGCTCTAGAGCACAGTCTAGGCTCTTTGGCAGGCTGCATGGGGAATCTTGCACTGCTGTTCCTGCTCCTGTTCCATTTGCCATTTGGATAAAGGATTTCAGTCTCCAAGGGCATCGGCACAGCATCTTCAGGGACATTAACTGGACACCTTATCCAAAGCCCATTGAAGTTTGACTTTAGTGCACTTAGGATCAGGCTTTCACTATTCGTTATTTTTAAAGAGAGGAAAACAAATAAAATTTGGTCAAAATGTACCTAATCATAACCTCCCATTTGAGCTTAATACCCTACAGAAAGATACAGCCCTAACCGCACAATCTGCTTAGCCCACACAGATAAGATCCTTTCACCACCAGTCATGAGAACCGTTTAAAAAGCAGGGTTGACGAGAGAGAGAGAGAGGGAGGGGCTATTGCCAAGTCGGTGGAGTTTGACAAAGAACGTGAGCTTCACCTTCAGCCCACTGGACTGTGCAACGAGCGACTTCTCATCGGCATCAGCTCCCTTACATCAGGTAATGTCTCTTCCAGGCCTTCTTGAACATCACCTGCCTCTTGCAAAAAAACATTTAGTCCAATTAAGTTAAGTGGACTCTGAAGAGGTGTCACATGATTATCCCATCAGTCTGGCTTAAAAAAACCGAGGCAACAACAGCTTAATGTTCCATGCAATGATGAGGCAAGATAAACAGGAGGCTATTCCAGACATGCATTTGCAACTCTCCTGGCTTCTTGATTTTTAAGTCCTTGCAGCTCCTTCAGCACTCAGACGCTGATTGTGAGGATTATGATAATTTAGGTAATAAAGCCAGACATGCAGGTTAATGTCACAGCAGGAGTTTGTTTCTTCCACAGAAATCAAAGAGCGTAGCTAGTCTTCCAGCCACTGGGCCCCACTTCTGAAGCAGTCCTCAGCAGACTGGGGCAATTTCATGCTTAGTAATTTATTCTTTTTATGCTGCCAGTGGACTTGTCACTGGGGAAAATCCAGCTTCTGGTACCATGGAGTTAAAGGAGAATTTAGTTTGAAAAACAAGCTCTATTTTTTTTTTATTTAAATGAACAGCCAGAGATAACTCAGAGCTCCTGTCTTACTGTGGAGATTAGAATTTTATCAAACTAACCTTACCATAAAGGTGTCACTTCCCATCCCAGGAGGCTAAAGCGATTCGGAATAGCTGGATTCAAGATGTACAGAATAAGACGGTCTTATGTGCCTGACCATGAAAGGTTCTAATCTCCTCTCAAAAGATGCGGAGCATCTGTGTGTTTAGCCCTCTCTGTATCTGAGCCGGATACACGTCAGACCGACTTTCATTGTCCTGTAGAGGGGGTGTGGGACAGAGAGAGGGTGTCTGGATTTGATTTTGCCCTTCACCCTTTCCAGCTAGAGGAACTGAATTCCAGGATGTAGCTGAGTGTCAGGAGTCTCCTGCTGCTCAACTCTGGTTCCAGCTGATGGAACCCAATAAGGAGCTGCAGGTCAATTGCTGCTGGCCCACTGGGGCAGGCTTGACTCATTATGCCCTGTCCGGAGTGTAATGGAAGTGGAATTCAGCCTTTGGGATGGGAACAACCAGTCCTCAGAATCAGGAAGTCTAGGAGCAGCCAAAACTGGGGATAAGGATTACTCTGGGGTTCAAGTACTGTTATTTTGGAATTACCTTTGTGGTCATCAACCCATGGGCTGTGACTTTTTGATTCCACCACTTGCCTGAACAAATGCAGGTATCAGCTTGTTCTCTGAATAAATCTGAATCTAGTTTCTTCAGTTTGAAAGTGTGTAAAAACCCTGATAAATACACACTAAAAAGTTATGCCAGGAGAGGCAGACACCTGCCTATCACTCTCTATACCTTCTCAAGGAACTGCCTCTCACATCTGCTTCTCTCCTATCCAGTTTGGAGATGTCACATTCCCTCTCTTCTGTTCTTCTGGTGTAGTCACAGCAGCCCCATTCCCCACTGCGGTGAGTCAGGGCATATGTCAGCACATTGCTCTTCTCTAAGTGACAGCCTGGTCTGCCTACTCCCTGCAGTGCAGTTTGAGGGCAGCAGTCCTACTGCCCCATTTTGGAGCAGTAAGTCCCAGAATCTTTTCCACAAGGCCCCAACGCTCAGTCCCAGAATCTTTTTCACAAGGCCCCAACGCTCAGACCTTTTAAACACTAAATCCCAGTTGGAGCGTCACCCTCCCTTTGTGGAGACTCCAGAGTGGTTTCCACATTTTGAAAGGTGTTTAGAGACTCCAGCTCCTCCTGTCTCTCCTCCTCCCCTCACTGCTTACTAGAATCTGCATGAGGTAGAGGAAAATGAGCCATGCTGGGGCTGTGGGCGGTGACTTGTAACTACCACTGTAGGAGTAGAGTAGGGGTGACAGCCCTGACCTCAGGGGACAGAATGCCCTTTCTTTGAGCATTAGCTCCTCACAGTAGGGGGCTACCAAAGTGACGGTTCATCTGACAATCTGTGAGAAACCAGCGGGAAATAGCTAATTGGGAAAGAACCAGTTTTACTTAGTCACAGCTCCCCGATGTTTCGTTCAGTTTCGTGTCTTCACAGGAAAAGGAACTGGTGCTTGAGGACTTGGCTGTATCTCTCTGCCTCCCATGTAAGGACCTAAGTAGAAGCAGGTACTCTTGGGCACCTAGCTTACTCTGGTGACCTAAGCAGGAGAGATAAGAAGAGGAGAAAAGGGAACAGAAAAGTGAGCACAAAAAGGAAGAGCAGCAAGGGACAGCGTTTGTAATCTAGCCCAGCAATGGAAAACACCAAGCCAGGGGGAAGACTACAAGTTGGTGGGTGAAAGGATGGGCTTCCAGGGGTTAGAGTGAGGCAGATGGTCACCAAGAGCAAAGTGAGTGGAGGTAGAAAATGGCCAAGCCTGGTGGAGAGTGAGTGTGAACAGCCTACATTGGTCCCAATCAGGGATAGACAAACTGCCTAGCTGCCAGTGAGAGCAGATACACCCTGTGTAGGGAAGCCAGAATTGGATAGGCCAGAAGAATTCTCTACCATTAGTAGGTCCACTCCTGGCACTCCATGAAGACCATCCCCAATGAAATTTAGATGGAATCCCCTGAATCCTTGGAGGTCAGATGTGGGCTGCATATTTGTAGGGCAACTAATGATTATTACTATTTATTAACTATATCATGGTAACATCAAAGGGCTCCAGTCAGAAGGATCAGGGGCCTGATTGTGCTAGGCAATGTAGAAAAACTTATTAAAAAGTCACTCCAGAACAGCTTACAACTAACTTGTGACTTTCTATGAATAGGGCCCTATCAAATTCATGGCCATGAAAAACACGTCATGAACCGTGAAATCTAGTCTCCCCCTGTGAAATCTGGCCTTTTGCGTGCTTTTACCCTATACTATACAGATTTCAAGGGGGAGACAAGTGTTTCTCATATTGGGGGTCCTGACCCAAAAGGGAGTTGCAGGGGGGTCACAAGGTTATTTCAGGGGGGTTGTGGTATTGCCACTCTTACTTCTGCTCTGACTTCAGAGCTGGGTGGCTGGAGAGTGGCGGCTGTTGGCCAGGTCTGAAGGCAGTGCCCCGCCAACAGCAGCGCAAAAGTAAGGGTAGCAGTACTGCAACCCCTGCTACAATAAGCGTGTGACACCCCCCCTCCCAACTCCTTTTTGGGTCAGGACCCCAACAATTACAACATCATGACATTTCAGATTTAAATTGCTGAAATCATGAAATTAACGATTTTTAAAATCCTAGGACTGTGAAATTGACCAAAATGGACCGTGAATTTGGTAAGGCTTCATTTGTCTCTATCACTGCATTGTGATGTCTGAGAAAAATGAATCATTTATAATCTTGGAACCAGCAAGGGGAGGTCAGTGAAGAAGGCTTGATTTGTAAGTAGCTTAGTTAGTACGCAACAAAAACCAGATTGAGGCCTCTTGCCTAGGAGCCAAGGAAGTGAGTTAAATATTATAAACTTGACTATGCGACATATACTAATGACTTTATATATTGGAATCCAGAGGTGTTCCAGGTATTATCGGAACACCATGAGAATAAGATACCTACACCTTAGATAGATGCATGTTTATCAATTCAATCTAAATGTTATACTCGAATGATAATATTTTGTCTGTTAAATAAACTGTCTGCTGTGATATGACTGTCACTTGAGTGTTCAAGCATTGTTGGAGTGGTATCAGGTTTTGCTTTGAATGGGGGTGACTAGGCAACTTGTAGAGAATTGCCCCTTATGATTTACATATTCATTTAATTTAAAGGGATAGAGCAACAGAATGCAGTAGAACGGGGTCGGCAACCTTTCAGAAGTTTTGTGCCGAGTCTTCATTTATTCACTCTAATTTAAAGTTTCCGTGCCAGTAATACATTTTAATGTTTTTAGAAGGTCTCTTTCTATAAGTGTATAATATATAACTAAACTATTGTTGTATGTAAAGTAAATAAGGTTTTTAAAATGTTTAAGAAGCTTCATTTAAAATTAAATTAAAATGCAGAGCCGCCCGGACTGGTGGCCAGGACCCGGGCAGTGTGAGTGCCACTGAAAATCAGCTCGCGTGCCGCCTTCGGCACGCATGCCATAGGTTGCCTACCCCTGCAGTAGAAGAATTGCTGGTTGAAAAAACAGATAAAGATTCAAGCAGTTCATATTTTCCAAACTGATTCCCCCAATCCTAGAGAAGTTAGTTTTACAATTATTTAGGTTTAACTACAATTAGGAATCTGGCATGTTGGATTCAAGTTGCTTATTTATATGTGCTAATTTTATTTAGATTACTATTATTTTATTTGTGGTGATGTCTACAAAAAGCCTGACAACATGGTGCACTGAGGCCACTGCATGTCATGCCGGCAACTATTGCCTCATTGTTTCCTTGTGCTTTCCTGTCTGTATTCACCTGTTGGCTCTTATTTTAGATTTAGATTTTAAGCTTTTGGGGGTCTTTCTGTCCTATGACTGTACAGCTTCTAGCACCCTGGGGCCCTGCCCATGTCTGGGACTTCTATTGCAATAATCAAATAAATAATAATAATAATACAGTCTTTAAAAAGAGTGGCGACTATGAATGCTCTTTGGGGTGGGGCTACTCTTCAAAATTCTCTTTTCCAAGTAAACTTTCTCTTTAAATCTCCTTCTGGAAAATTTATTCAAACCTTGAAAAGCAGCATTCTCTTGTGTAGCTTGAAGGTTAGATCTGTTTTGCTGAAGTGCCAGAGTTTTAATATAAAATATTTAACGGGAACTCTAGAGGCTTGGAGTGTTGTTTCAATCCTGGTGAAAAATGTTTTAAAATAAACTTAGCAAACCAGTGTGCAACATCTGTCATTACTCAGGAAACCGCTTAAAAATATTGTAACTTATTTTCAAGTGCGTAAGGATATTCAAGGGCTTTAAACTCTGCAATAAATGCCTGGAAGGTGGAGTATTCACCATATGCAGCATCCTTTTGTGTCAGGATGCGATGCTGGAAGGGGTCCTTCAGCGCCTCCTGCTGGCTGAGGCCTCTCAGTGGGTCTTCTTTGGCTCAGCCCTGTGGTCAAGTCACATAAAGTTCAGTCTCCGTCGGCGGTAAGGAAAGATACAAGCTAAACATCCAAATAATAATTCTTCTGCCCCTCTCAGGCACCACTGAAGTGTTCTTAGTGGCCGTCCCTCAGCCCCAACCTCCCAGGAGCCTAACCTGCTTTGGCATGTGCCTTGCTCTTAGGTTTGCCAACTCTCCAGGACTGGCCTGGAGTCTCCCAGAATCAGCATCGATCTCCCGCTGACTATTCAAAGCAATCCAGGAGATTTTAATAGGATATTTTAAGAAAATGACATTAGGTGATGTTGGGGAAAAAAAATCTTCTAGAAGAGCTTCAGTCAGAGCTGGCAACCCTACTTGCTCTGTGGCTGGTAGGGGAAACCCAGGCCTGCCCTGTATTCTGGGTTCTAGTGCAGGGATCCTGTATTAAGCATCTAAGTCTGCGTCTTCAGAAGTGCTGCTGTTTCCCTTGGCCACTTCCTACTTCTAAGCCCCCTGGTGCTGCTCCCCCATAGCCTGTGCTTAACATGGCCTCCCTTTGGTTCTTAGGCCTCTGGCTTCTCCCTTCTCTGCTGAACTAATAAATCTCCTGCACCCCTCAGGCTCCACTGAAGTGCTTTTACTGACCCTATCTCAGGCCTCCCATGCAGAAGTCTAACCTGCTCCTAAAGAGTTCTTTCTTTGCTTCTCCTTATCTTAGAAGGTTTTCTCTCACCGCCTCAGTTCCCCAGGGACTCTGGCAGCGTCCCCTAGGGGGATCCCCCTGCTCCTTGTCAGCCCTAGCTCAGGGTTCCCCCTGCAGGAGCTGACCCTGATCACTGTGATATCGCCTATCTACAGGACTGTCCTGCCTCCTTTGCAGTCTTTCCCTCCCTGAGTTTTTCATTCTGTTTGTAGTCTTTTCCTAACCCTTTCACTACTGGGGTCATTAAGTTGCCATGACACCATCAGCTGGAGGATAGCTGCTGGTTTATAGGTAAGGTTAAGCCTGGCTTGTTTTAAAGGGCCAGCCAACCTCGGACACTGCCCTATGTAAAATTATACATTTTTTCCATATGAAGAGTGCACTACATTTGGCTCCGGGGCTTCTCTTATCTCCAGCATCTGAAATAGAATGTAAGAGAACAATCATAGTAAATGCTAACCAGTACTCCAAACAATGCATATCAAATGTGAGGTCATGGTACCAGGTTACCTAGAAGGAAGAAAAAGATATATCTGATCTTGGTAGGGCTGCCAGTGATGTGACTTATTAAGCTGGACATTGAAAAGAGAATTTCTGCTTCCATAGAAGGTAAAGATTCTCAATACTTATTATTTCCAGGAACACCTGCACCCGGAGAAAAAGCTATATACCTTGTTTCACATGTTGTGTGTTGAGTAATGACAAGAAGGGACCCCATTTTTCTAAAACTAAGCTGGTTCTTTATTAAGAGAACCATTTACAGGGGTGCTGGAATTCTGGTTAACACACAGACCGACTTCCTGGTGTCTCCTCCAAATTCTTGTTTCCTGAAAATTGTGTTCCTCCTACCAAGCATGTTGTTACAGACTCTCTGACTGATATGTGAAGAAGAAAATGTGGATCATACCACATGCCATTGGTCTGAGGCAGCTTGCAAGGCCCAACCCCAAACAATGGTACTGGCTGAAAGCACAGGGTATCCTGGAGAAGATGTTGCCCATGCACTAGGTAATGAACCTTGAATCTCTTATGGACTGACTTTAATTGGGGTGAGTGGAGCTGCAAACCATGGGGCTGATCCCTTAGTGGTCCATAGTTAGCATCATTGACTTGAGTGGTTATGAGCACAGGGGTGAAATTCTCCCTGAGGCTGAGGGCCTGTGCAAACTCTTCTATATTACTTATGTCCTGTCCTGCAGGATGACTGCACAGAGGAGCCACTGGACATACAACTATACTGGTGGCCTCCGTGCCCCTTTGCTCAGGGGAGAGAGTCTGGCACCAGCCTCCCATTATCTGGTGTGGAGGGAGAGGATGAGGGAATGGATCCATGGCCCTTAATAGAGCTGCAACCACTGTTCCACCCCACTGTCTGGAGTAGCAGCTGCATAAGGCCTGGAAAAAGGGAAGTATAGTGCAGTTCTCATAACTGTGCCCCAAGTAAGGGGTGGATTTTACCCGACTCACATGGACTTCTGCCTCATAAAGACTGATGGCTATTAGGCTTCATGTGGTTGATGTGTATGCAGCCATGGAGCAGCCACAGGGTTACAGCCAGTAATGTGTAATCTAATGTAGCTATGAACAAAAGAGACATTAATAATCAGATCAATGCCCGGTGTGGAGGGGTATATGCAAAGGGTAGCTCAGTGGAGAGTCATCTTGTAGATGAAGTGGAAAAAAACAGAAAATAGCATAATGAGAGTGCTTGAAGGGACTCTCATCCATCATCCCCCCAGTGATAACCTTGTGGAAGGTCCTGAATGTCCCATAAAGACTGATTACATCCCAGGGGGCTGTTGATCAGTGCAAGGCCAAGTGATACTATTATAAGGATCACAGCTTCTCAGATAAAGATAGGGTCATCAGGAAAGCTAGACAAGTAGAATACTGCTCTTATGAAGGAAATAAGTCAGATATTAATCTCCATTCTGACTTTAAGAAAATGAATAGACTTAAAAGGAAGAGCCAGTTCCTTTCTGGCCTGAGGGAACATAATACAAACAAGGGGTTTCTATTTAAAGTGACGTGTCAACCAGAGGGTCATAATTTCACAGTAAAAAAATACTAGGAAGTCCTAGATGCCCTGGCACATGGAGAGACTACAAGAAGATGAAGCTGAGGACATCCAGTAGCAATCAAGGAACAGGGGGAGGCAGCCAATTCTGATGTACGGCACAAAGTGAAATGCTACAGAGGAGTTACTGGGAAATTCAGATAAAGGAGAAGAATGGCTGAGGGTGAGCTGGAGAGATCAGAGACAGACACTGATTCCTGAATCACATGAAAATATCCCTTTTATTTATATCAAAGCATTTTTTTCCAATTCTAATGGTAATCTATGTCACTGCCAAGTCACAAAGCTGTATTGCCACTTCCCATGCCTGAAAAGTTAGGTTAATACTAATTTTTGATTATGTTCTTTATAGTTAATACAAATAATTTGGTGTATGTGGTTCAAGGGAGGAGAAAAACTGTTTTTCCACCCTATACAAAAACACAAAGGATGTACTATTAAAAACACATTAAAACTTGTGGCATCTTTCTTTATGGGGGAAATCCTGGTATATTTTATAAAAGGAAAGTGTTACTTGATAGTATTATCTAAACTGGGATTGAAATGCATTTCTATTAATGCCAACAGACTTAATTACTTAATAAACTGATTTAATTGATGATGGACAAAGAGGGGACTGGATACATAAGTGCTGGAGAAAGATGGATAAATAGATGGAGGACAAGACGACCTCATCACTGTAATATCTAAACATGGTGAAGAGTGAGCAATGAGATGTTGCTCTTCTCATTCTAAACTGTTCCTCATTTGAAAGATGGTGATAAAATAGGAAAGAGATGGTGTATTATATTTTGATCAGAAGCCTGAGGTGCACCGTATCACTTTGGTCTACTTTACTAACATTAAACAACCTTCTTCCTCACAATCAATCTAATTCTGGCTGTTGATCTTGGTGTGAAGTGTCCAGTTGGTGACCTGCGATATACAGAAAGTCCGATTAGATCATCTGACTTGCAGCTCTATGTGTCTGTTATTTTCTATTGCTATTAGGTCAGTGCCTAGAGAGCCCAACCAAGATTAGGGCCCTCTTGTACTAGATACCAAACAAACACATAGTGAGAAGCAATTCCTGCCCCGAAGAGTCGAAGCACATCAGACTGACGAAAAGAAAGTACACCTCTACCCCGATATAACGCTGTCCTCGGGAGCCAAAAAATCTTACCGCGTTCTAGGTGAAACCGTGTTATATCGAACTTGCTTTGATCCGCCAAAGTGCGCAGCCCCGCTCCCCCAGAGCGCTGCTTTACCGCGTTATATCCGAATTCGTGTTATATCGGGTCGCATTATATCGGGGTAGAGGTATATTATTATCCTAGTTTTACACATGGGGAATTGTGGCACAGAGAAATTAAATAACTTGCTCAAGTGTCACACAGGAAGACAGTGATAGAGCTAGGAATTGAAAGCAGATCTTCTGATTCACAATCCAGTTCCTCTACCACACAATCTTTCCTGCTATCTTCCTTCTCTCCTTCCATCCCCTAGGATGATTATTTTAATTTTCTGAGAGAGAAAACAACTCTAAACTCCTGAACTGGTACTGACAATATTATAAGATTTGACCTCGTGCCTACATGTATGTTATTAAATCTTATAAATCAGAATTTGGTAGAAGATTATAGAGGCTCAATAACTTTCTTTATAGAGACCTTCTATAAGTGTACCTAAAATGGAAGCAAGAAGTTTAAAGAGAATCGTGGAAGGCCAAAAAATGCTGTAATGTGGGTTTCAATTAACGCAATCATGAGGGGACCATTTATTTACACTTAACATAGCCAGGGCAGAGAAAGAGGAATAGGCTCAAGACCCTAATATTTTCTTATCCTATATCATCCCCCTATCAGACAAGCTCCATTAGGGAATGCCAGGCCTCACTTGGTATAAAGACAGCCTTGGAGCCAGTCAAGCCACTTAGAGAATGTAACACACTACATGCCAGAATGATGTTCAAACAAGCTGAGTGGGTCTTCCTGGGACAGATCGTGCATTTGGTAGGATTCAAGCTGCAGTCTGATGAATAGATTGGAAGTTCACCAATGGCCTTTGTGAACATGAAAGTGCAGATCCTTTCCCTTAAAAGCTTACACAGTCTAGGAACACACAACAGACCAAAAGAGGATAAATGAAAAAGGCGTGACAAGCAAGTTGAGTGGCGAGGTGGGATTAGCTACAACTTGATGCATTTACATCAAAGAAACTCATATCTCCTCCCCCCAAAAAGATCTAGTGGTCACATTCAGGTTGGCATGTCAAAAAGAACTTTTGGGCTCCTTAGAAGAACTCTGTACTGGGCTAGAACAGGAAGCATTGGTGTTTATGAAACATTTGATACTCCACTGAGAGGGTGAGAAGAACCTTATAAATAGTGTATCAGAGTAACCATCCATGAACCTAGAGAACTCGGAATGCTGCTGGCTCCACTTTTATGACGGATTCTGTTGGGTCTAATTGGGTGTAGTAATTGGATGGCTAAGTACACCTGTCGGCTGTTTGGGTTCTGCTTGCAATTATAAAAGCTTTGTGTGAGAGCTGGGGGAGAGACAGACTTATTAGCAGGTTGTCTAAAGAGGCAGTATTCCTCAGATGCTTTTTTCCCCCTCCTTAGTAGAGAGAGACTTATTTATGGAGTAATATTTTTGATGAGTTTTAAAGCCATATTCTATTTCTGCATGATTTGTAACATCTTTTGGGGACTACTCAGTTTGCCCCGTGCTACATGTGCTTGATCAAACACCACCCTAGAACAAAGGACATATTTTATTTTGTATCTTATAAACTACAGTATTAGATAGGAGGGATGGACTGGTTGCCTGAGCTCTAGCTTAGGGATTTAGGAGACCTGATTTCAATTTCCAGCTCAGCTGCTAACTTTCTGTGGGACCTGGACAAGTCACTTAGGTCCAGATTTTTAAAAGTTATTTAGGTGCCTAAAGATGTGGATAGGAGCCTTGTGGGACTTTGAAATCGGGATAATAGTACTGTCCTAATTCACAGGGGTGGTGTGAGGATAAATATCTTAAAGATTATGAGGTACTCAGATAATGTGGTAATGAGGGCCAGATAAGTGCTTTAGATAGATGAATGAAAACTGAAGGCCTCCTGTTGCTCAATTTTGATTTAAAAATCAAGCAATCCTTTAAAAATACCATTGTGGCAACTATTTTATTGATGGCTTCACACTAAGTTAGTTCTGGCTTTCACCGAATTCTAAGGAGCAGCCTCTGAGCTTAAGGTCACTTTTATGGTGACCTCTCAGGAGATTGTTCCAGTAATGACCTCATTTCTGTGCTGATGGGTCTGTACCCTCAGATAGCTCTGCACTGGTTTCATGGCATTGCAACTGTTCTCTGCCCAACCATACAGGACTTAATTTTGAGCTAATTGCTTGCTTTTTCCATGAGCTCATGTCCCCCTCTACTATCAGAAACGGTAAGCTCTTGTGTCTGATGCTAGGTTATATGCTTTGCAACATCAGTAGTGCTATGATCACTGGTTTGCTGTCTAAACAGTTTCGCTTACAGACTGGGTAAGCAAAGAGTGGTCAGGAGTGGCTCCTTTAGAGCCATTTTAATAAGGGGAAGGGCATTTTTGAACACTTTCTTGTGGAATCATCCAGTTAATTAAATGCACGGCAGTGCTCCACAATTTAATAACAATCAGGAAAGAAGCAAGCTGTCTGCCACAGATTTGAGCTCTTGAGAACAAGTATCCTTGAAACGTGCTAGCTCATTGTCATACATCTTTAAGTCTGCCTTTACATCACCAAACAAAAACACTGTTCGTCTTCCAGGCAGCCAATGACGAGTGGAGCCTAGGAAAGCAATCTGCCCAAAAGCGCATCCACTGAGCCACCAGCAAAATCAGACTTACCCAGCTGGTAGGACCCAAGAGACGAGCTGAAGTTGACTGATTTCAGACTGAAGACATCACTCAGGACCTTGAGTGAATAAAATCTCTTGGAACAGCTGGGAAGAGGAAGGTGGAGAAATAGAGAGGCCAAGTAGAACTGAGTGGATGGTAGGAGGGCTTATTATTATTTGTTTGTTTTACTGTAGCAAACCTAGGAGTCCTGACCATGGATTAGACCCCATTTTGCTAGGTGCTGTACAAATACAGAACAAAAAGACAGTCCCTGTCACAAGGACTTTACAATCTAGAGTTGATTCTAGTAGGCTTCCAAAGGGAATGGCAAAAAAGCCAATGAACTAAAGGCCCTACCAGCTTTCAGAACTCAAGTGCTCATATGAGTTCATTAGGGGTGCTGCAAAGTGATGTGATGGCCTAGGGGACAGCTGTCAACGCTCCTGTAACAGTCTATTCTTCCTAAAATATTTTATACAACTTCAGTTGATATACGAACTACACACAGGGGTCACTTACTCTGCCACCAAAATGCACTTTTGTCTGTGTGAAACACTTTTCAAGCATTGCTCAAATGCTGAACTGAAGAGTTTAGCAGCCAATTGCAATTGCAAAGGGAAGGGAGAATGCAATTACACAAGCTTAAGCCAGGATACCGAGGTTAACTCTTGTGCCCCTAATGGTGAGAGTCTCTGACCAAAAGATGGCACCTTTATCACCATAGTGGCCCCTACCACTTACTGCAGTGCAGGGGTCCAGAGTCAGAAAACCATTATAGGAAGTGAACCAAGTCATAGAATATCAAGGTTAGAAGGGGCCTCAGGAGGTCATCTAGTCTAACCCCACTGCTCAAAGCAGGACCAATCCCCAGACAGATTTTTGCCCCAGATCCTTAAATGGTCCCCTCTCAAGGATTGAGCTCACAACCCTGAGTTTAGCAGGCCAATGCTCAACCCACTGAGCTATCCCTTCCTCCCCTAATCAAAGATGATCGCTCAGATAGCATATAGCCCTGTATCTCTCAGACACAATTGCCCTCCTCTTCCTCATCGCCTCTCTCCAGTGCCACAATAGTTCTTCTCCCAACCTCCACTCTCCCTCAGGTATACCCACATCCCAGGCTTTATTCCACTCTGGCTTCCTGCACAGCACAATACTCCCCACAACCTGCTTCCATTCCAGGAAGAACCAGACCCTCTCTTCCAATATCCAGACCCTCTTCTTCCTACACAGCCTCTCCTCTAGTCATAGGAACCCAGTGTCTCTCTCACATGTCAGCCATCTGAAGTTTTATACCACACTCATTGTCATGGTCTTTGAGCAACCTACTCCTCTTGTTTCATGCCACATACAGCTTCCCCATGCTCCTATACACGGTCCCACTCTATTGCTTGCCAGGTAGCGTTGCTTGTACCATCAGCACCACACTGGGTACAAATTGCATGTCCTACAGTCTCTCCCTCAGCCCTCACACAGTATAAAACACCCCCCCTGCCGCCGCCAGAGAAGGCATATTCAGTGCTGTCAGATGAAAAGGGGGCCAGTAAGCTTGCTGTGTGAGCCTGGTGAACACTTGGCAGTACAGCAAATTATAAGCCTGATCCTGAAAGGTTCTAATCTCCTCCCCAACAATGCTGAGCATCCTCAACTCCAGCTGAAGTCAATATGATCTTAAGATGATCAACTCCTCATAGGATCAAGCTGTATATGAATGCTGGAGAGAAGCACAAGCATACAGGTTCCCTGTTGCTTTCCTAGCTGCTTCTTAACATTTTCTACCTAGTGTGATAGACCCAGGCCAATTGGGTACAGCAGAATAGCAGAAGGCAGATATACTGGCCACTGGATTAACAGTTTTCTGTTCCCTGACTGACCAGAGCTGGGGCTGCTCCAAGCTAATGAGAACACCTGGCTCCAATTAACCTGCAAAGAGTCAGGTGAGGCCATTAAGCTAATGTGACCACCTGACTCTAATTAAGGCCCCCCTGATACTATAAAAGGGCTCACTCTGGTCAGACTGGGGAGAGCAAGTGTGGCTGAAGGGCTGGTTAATGAAGATACCCGCAAATCATTAGTAGGGGGTGAAGAAGGGAGAAGCAGGAGAGCTGTGGGGAAGTGGCCCAGGGAAATGTAGCAACTCTGGCAGTGAAAGGTTGGCTGCCAACAGCTGCTACCATTAGGGTCCTTGGGCCAGAACCTGGAGTAGAGGGCAGGCCTGGGTTCCCCCCAACCCACCACTACAGAAACACCTCCTGGGAGGGGAAGACAGGCCCCTGTCAGGACAAGAGGCTAAACTGTTTTGGTATGAGGCCATAGGAGCAACAGAGAGTGTGGGAGTTCTCTCACCAATCTCCT
Organism: Terrapene triunguis; assembly: GCF_002925995.2. NCBI lineage: Eukaryota > Metazoa > Chordata > Testudines > Emydidae > Terrapene > Terrapene triunguis. The sequence goes on along the minus strand of NW_020664409.1, from coordinate 102,620,970 downwards.
TGCTGGCTTATGATGAAAAGGGCTCAGTAGACTGTATCCCTGGCCCTAGAGAGAGAAGGGCTACGTAGAGGGTTGTAGTGAGCTTCTGAAGCTGGCATAAGCCGCCTGGAAGTGCAGGACCCACGGGGACAAGGTTGGAACTCTGCCACATAGGTATTGATCTTCTTAGCTGTGCCATCTGAGTCAGGACAGCAAACAGAACCACTGCACACAGTGGTGAGGCTACAGTCTGTACGGAGTGTGTGAAGTAGTATTGCAGAGTTACAATAGTACTGTATGTAGCTCAAAGTTTGAAATAAGGACACAGCTTAAAAGGAGGCATATCTGATTGCAACAGTATCACAACAAATCAGAAATGAAGAGGAATGTTGTATCTTGGGGAAATTTGTCAAATTTAATGTTTTCACATATTTTTCTCTCTTAAAAAGTTTTCATTTTGTATTAAAGAGAGAGTCATTTAGGAAGTAGGATGGATGTATATAGAGTATGCAGAGGAGTCCAAATATAACATGATCTTCGTACAAGCTACTCCAAAGTAGAGAGAACTAAAGGAATGGAACATAATATGCACTAATAATAATTTGGGCACTGTGATTAAATCCACTTGATTTTCTTTCAAATAATAAGAGATCCGATGTAAATTTTCCCATGCTGGCAGATTCTCTATACTTAAACCTTTTGCTGACTTTCCCACTTCAATTTGTTTCATTTAGTAATTGATGATGATTTTTGAAGAAGCTCTTTCAAATCTTAAGATACTCTGAGTCTGGCAATATGCACATTCTCAGCTCACTTTGGATATTGCGCCATAGACTGACAATTAGATGTTTCAATTTCACCTGCAGTGGGAATTCAGAGGTCCTATCACAGGTCTCATAAATTCACTTTAACTGAGTGTATAGGCAGTTAGATCTTGGCAGAAGTGCTATGCTGTTGTGGTGTCATTATTTTTGGAAGCTGTGCACATCAACAGTAAAGTTTGTTCACTGCCTAAGTGTCTCTTTGACTGGAGTGATTTTCTATGTGCAGAGCTGCTGCCTACAGGACACCCACACAAAACAAAAGCATTACAGAGGGAAGTGGTACCTGTGTACTCTAGTCATTTTATTACATACTCCCCTAAACTCATCCTTGGGCTTCTAGGGCTAGTATGAGTTTGAATCCCACTAATACACCAATGGAAGACATCCAGGGATTTCGATGGAAAGCAGTGGCATACATTATCATGTACCAGCACGGAATAGTTTTCTGTCCATGGGCTAGCCTGCTACGTATTCCTAGGTATTCCTTCAGCTCAGATGGTAGTTACGACTTGTTATTTTGATGCTCTATTCTGTGTTATATTCCTGCTGTCAATCCTGGTGTTTAAACAGTGTTACACCTTCTCAGCATAATCTACTCCAGCAGTTTTTACTTCACCAGTTCTTTAGGAAATTACCAATTTAAAAAAAAATACCACAAAGACCTACTAAATATTCAATATTTTGCTTTTTGCCAAACCAACTCAAATCTCATCTCTTGCCTGCAGTGCACAATGTTTTTTCATAGGGTCTGAACCCCGTCCCCTCAGATCCAAACACCCTCAAACTTTGGTCCAGTTTGGATGTGGATCGCACTTCTACAGTTTTACGCCCTTTTGAATTTGTCATACGGCTCTGCTAGATTATGGGGTTGTGGGTATTTTTAAAGGCTAGTCACATAAATTTAAATCCTACCATTTTGAGATATTCTCCCTGTTCCACAAATCAGTGAAATCAAGTCAATCTGGTATCTTGTGTCTAAACCAGAGATGACACCTTGTAGCCTTTATGATGTGTCGATTTTACTCCTGTTGGGCAGCACTTTTGAGAGAAGAATTAATCATTGCACTAATGGAAGAAAAACTATAAGAAACATCTTTGTATATTCCTGTATTAATATGAGATACTAGCTGGCTCAAATGGTTTGTAATGGGATCCAGTGTCTTGCCTCTCAAGTAACTGCTTCCAATTTTCCTTGGATAACTAGTGATTGAACTTCACTATCTGAAGGGTATCTGGGAGGTTTGTATATCTCCTTCCTCTGAAGCACTAGGAATGGCCATAACTGGAGATGAGACAGTGGGCGGGGGGGGGGGGGGGGTCAGGGCTCGAGTGTTTGGCCATCTGGTTCTTGCGTATATGTAGAAGGGAAGGAAGGAATTTCCCCCTGGCCAAATTGGCAATGACCTTGGAGGAGTGGGGGGTCATTTTCCTCTGCAGCATGTGGGTCACTTACCAGGATTATCTGGGCATATCTCATTTAAGCATTTCCCTGCCATTGCAGGAGCTTTGAGCACTGATGCACCTGAATCCCTCCGATTCTCTGCCTGTGGCACATAATGGTCTAGTTTTCTGTGGGTCTCATTCACTTTGGTCTCATTTCGGTTGTTGGTTTAGTGTGCAGGTGCTGGGTGGTGGTGGTGGCCTGTGATACACAGGAGGTCAGACCAGATGATCCAGCCATCCCTTCTGGCCTTAAACTCTGAGCGTAGTCCCTCTGAGTCCTCTTCTCAGCTGCTCCATCCTGTGTCTGAATCTCAGTGCTGGAGCCGCAGGCAAGACATAGCCAGATCCCTGTTCTGGCCCTTGATTGCTATGACAGTGGTCTTTGTTTCCATTTAGCATTGCCAAATGGTTGCAACACAGGCCTGGAAGTTAGAGCTCTTGGGTTCTTGTCTCATCTCTGCCACTTCCTTTCATATGATCTGTTACCATTTTCCTAACCACACTGCACCTCAATTTCTCTATCTGCAAAATAGATTCAGTTAATTTCACAGGTGTTTTTGAAGCATAGAAGTGTGAAGTATTATTATTACTGGGAGGAATGGCCCTGTAAGGCAAATTAATTTAACCATAACACTCTGTCCTCATTACTGATACTGGAACTTGCTTATCAGAGTTCTCTCCTCATATAGGAAGAGGCAGTTTAAATGTAACTCTGCAACATGGCACTTCCATTCAATAAGCCACATGGAATTTCCATGTCACATGGTGGTAGTATGAGAACAAAGCACAGCCACAGGGAAATGGGATGGTCCTCCTAGGAGGCCAAGAAAGAGAGAGGGCATTCATATTACATCATGAGTCTTTGCATTTAGCAGTTTGTGTACATGTGCTGGTCATTCCAGGATAAAGGGAAAATATTTTCTTTTAGTCCTATTTAATGTCTCTTAAGAATCATCCTCTTCCCAGCAAGATGGGACAGGACTCACCAGTAGATGAGTTTACTACCAAAGTCAGAAGGCCTTTACAGACATCCTAGATGCACACAGGTAATATTTTGAGCATCATCCTGATCATGAGTGGATATGCATAGCCGGAGTGAAAGGAAATGAAAGGCATCTCTCTCTGAAATGTATTTCCTTTCCACACCATTGGCATTTTATATTATAACTCCTACAAATGCAGAGTAATAGGCAATCCAGACACAGTCATGATGTGGCTTGTAAAATTTGATTGGCTGAACATAAGATTAATAATTTGCTTTAACCTTCATTACTTTCATTCTTTGCTTTAAAGAAACAGTCAATTTTTCTCTCTCTATCTCATAAAGGCAAATCTGGCCACGACAACATACCACACAGAACACAGATGATTTTAGCCATTTTGGGTTATCAGCAAAACTCCCTGAACTAAGGTTGATCCTTTTTATTGTTTGATCATCAAATAAAAGGGTCTAGAAGAGTTAATAAGAGGAGACAATGCCTCAAGTTACAGGAACCCTAAGATTTTCGGGAGACAGTGTGGTCTAACAGATGGGGGACTGGCTTAGGTGTCAGATACACCTGAGTTCTATTCCCAGGGCTGATGTGTGGTCTTGGAAAGTTACTTCTCAGAACTACAGAGAAAGGTGATTCCACTTCATAGAGGGTTTTGAAAGTTGGCTTACTTTAGATTACCATGGAACTCCAAGGATTCTGGGGCTTTGCACCTGGCAGGCTACTCCTGACCTGTGGCTCCAGGGTCCCCAGCAGCCAGCCAGCTGTGTGGGTGAACTGGCAGGAAACCAGGCTTACTGGGTTCTAGTGGAACTTTTGTGAAATCAGACTGTCTCCGCGAAATGTTTCAATTTTTGCCAAATTGGTGAAAGCTCAGTTACGTCCCCTCTCTGAGCCCTTGTTTTCCTTCCCACACTTTGTCTGCCTTGTCTATTGAAATGGTAAGCTCTTCAGGGCAGGAACTGTCTCTTGCTATGCATTTGTATAGCATTTTGCACAATGGCAGCCTTCATCTCACTGGGGGCCTATGGGCATATCTTCAAAACAAATAATAGACAAGAAGAGGAACGTAAGCAGATGCACATGGTGGCCAACATTTGCAAGTGTGAATGCCTAACGTTAGCCACAGAAATGAATATTTAGGCATGGAAGTAAGCAGCCTGATTTGCTGTGGTGCCGAGCACCCACAGAAGTGGCTGAGAAAATCCAGCTATTTGTTCAGGTCCCTAAATATGGGTTTTGGTGCCTCACTTTTTGCCCTCAGGTCTGAACGTGTTGGCCACAGTGTAAAATAAACAGAGGAGAGCTCACTGTCAAGAAGATACAGAGCCATCATCCAACATGTAGGCAGGACCTAGGTCGGTGCCATCCGGCAACGTAGGAAGAGTACTCTTAAGGGGGCAGATTGTCCCAAAGATGGGCTAGAGGTGGCTGGGTTGGAACAGTGTCTGCTAATCCCCACCAGTGCTTCTTCCCCTACCTCCCTGTTAAAGGAGTAAACTTCCCTTTCCACACCATGTGGTGTCCTGTCTGGTAGGGATATGGCAGCAGAGGCAGTCTGGAGCCAGTTCAGTAGCTTCCAGCTTACGTTGCTGTTCCTGGTGGTGTGGAGAGAGGACACCCTTTAAGTTCAGTCCCTTCCTGAAGTTGCCTGGCTGGGCATCTAGGGCCAATTATTCTCCCTGATACACTCATATTTGGTCTAATGGCTAGGGAAGGTAGGCATCAGTACTCCTTTACCCTGCCACTGGCCCATTGTGCCACTTACCCTCTCTGTGCCTCCATTTACCCATCTGTATAATGGGTACTATAAACACAGCACCGATTAAATATTTTATTGGGGTGTTGTGAGGCTGACTGACTTTTTGTAAAGTGGGAGCTCCAGAAGTGCAAAATATGATAATGTTATACATTAATTTTGTCTGTACGGCATGATGCACATCAATAGAGTAATGTTAATAGTAGTATACAATACAATATGATGAATTCCCATATTGTGCAAATTATCCTATGTATAAGCTAAGTATTGCCTGATCCCATAATAATAATAATGAGGCTTCCAATGCATAGCTAAAATCTCAACTAATGCTAGATCTTTTTTTACTGCTCCTGCATATTATGTGAATGCATTAGAAGCTCTCTCACCATAATCTTAAACTAATTTACATAGCTCTGATTTCTGATGCATAGCCCTTTGAATGTAATGTTTTCTTACTGTATATTACAAGAGGGATCCAACCTAACCTGGCCACCTTTTTATTTGAATGAAACAAGGAAAATCCAAGGGCACTGAAATGTCTAGGATTAAGGGATATCAGGTGGATGAGATAGACAAGCATGCTGGGGTGGTGGAGATGGAATAATAACAAATAAGCATAAAATGCCGTGACAAATTCTTAGTAGTGGTGATCACAGCTCTGTACCTGCCTTGTCATTCCGAGGCTGCAGTTTACTGTATATGTTATGGCAGCAGTGAGTTTTGAGGAGAGCACAGGGATGGCTTTAGATGGAGTGTTTTCACACTGATACGGGGAGGCTTGCGAGACAGTATGAAAGTGCTTGTCAGAGAAATGGAAAATGGGGCAATGAAGGCTATCATCATGGATAGTGCAAAGTCAGCTCCCACCTTCACTCTAAGAGTTTGAAGATAGCACAAGAGACCCTGGTTTCCTCTCTTTTTTTGCGGGAGTTGATAAGAATCGGTTTTGCCTTGTCTCATTTATAATTTGTACAGCAAATGTATGGGGCTGTGGATACCTCACATTAAAACAAAATTCTACTCGTGGAAAAAATCCAAATATATTTCCCTGAGTGCTTTCCTGGTGGGCTTTATTCCCAGTGAAAGCTTGCCACTGTGGGGACCACCAGAAGGCAGCTCCAAGAATCTCTGCTTATAACAGGTGACAAGGAAACATTACGCATGAACGGGCAGAGGAACTAGATGACCTTGCTCTTTTGCACGGCTCATTTCTGATGAGATGTCTCTGGTGAATGTGAGCAAACTACAACTAGGGACACCACCATTAGATTCCTGGATACCTGGCATGCTGCCAGAGCTAGTCATTGATATTCAGAGACCAGACAAATGATCGTGCTCTGGGTATCATGACCCAAGCAGATGATACCATATGATAGTCAGATTAAGATAAAATATTGTCTAGTGCTAGAGTATCGAACACTCATCATACCAAGGCCATGAATCACATCCAGCTCTAAATAGAAAGACCTGCTTTCATGTTTTTTAATGACCTCCAATACATTTTGGTTTTATTTAATGAAACTACTGTATGCTATTGCCAATGTGCAGATCCAGGACTTGGCTAACAGATTATAGTTTGCTTTGTATTGTCAGATCTGCTCAGTGGAAGCTTTGTCATGATTCTGCTTTGGAAGAAGTTGATGAAGAGATATTACTGCTCCTCGCCTTATCCTCCATTTTCAGTCCAAGGAAGAGCAATAGATCTGGCAATATATTTCAAACTGGAATAAACTTTTTAAGTGCACGCACTAAATAAGAATATTGGTGTGATAAGATAGTGTGGGTAATGGGGCCTATGGGTCAGCCCAACCCTGTCATGTAAGATGGTCTTTTTAAACTTTTGGGAGCTCTAAGGTGCACAAGGACCTAGAAAATAGGAGATTTTGGAAGAGAGGGTAGTCCTGGAATAAATAGCATTTGGGAAGAATACCCTTTGCTGGCATTTTAAGGGCATGGGTCCAGGAACCTTGAAGAGTGGGTGGGCAAGGCTCCCCTCTCTCCCGGAAAATTGGAATGAACTTTGGAAAGAGGAACAGCATGTATTCTGCCTCCTACCTCATAGCAAGGAGACACCAGCAGGAGAAGGCCAGACTGCCTAACTCTCCACGCTCGAGGACTAATTAGGGGAAAGGGGCCAGCTGGAGGAGTAGCTGACTAAGGCTTACAGATTACATGAACCAAACCCCCAGCTTAATGGGGGAGAGTTGGGGAGATTCCTGTTGTAGCCCTAAGGATTAATCTGCTTGTTTGTATAAATATATCTTTTCTTATAAATTTGAGTATTTGATGCAATAGGATTATAGATTTATATTAAAAATAAGTTTGGCTGTAATGCAAGAGACCTACAGGCCAAAACCCTGTATGTTAAGCTAAGGCAAAGTTAGCACATTTTGGGACCCTTACCCAGAAAAGTAAAAATAGATAAAACACCCACGCAGATGTCTAGAGACCTTTTGCCTAAACCAATAGATAATGAAAGATGGCATAAGGGATTTTTCAATGTTGTACCCACAGAATTAACAAGTACACCACAAGTGCGTACATACCTGTCATCCATACGCACAAACATACTAGCCTATGGGGTAAGTGTACCCTAACATTTCTGTGGGGGAAGGATGAAATTTGGGCATAAGAGGAAGGATTTCTGACCAATGCCCTATAAAAAGGCGATTCATCTCGCCATTTGGGAGGCAATCTACCCACCTATCTACTCCTGTCTACTCTTCATTGTCTCCATCTTCAACAACGTATCGATGCTACTCATCTACGACGGCTATTAACTATTAATAGGCCGTACTTTATTTCTTTTCAAACTTTAAGTTTTAAGGGGACTAGGCTAAGCTTGGTTTCCCTACGCTTTATCTCAGTTTAAGGTTTATTAAGTTAAGTTAGAGAGTAAACAGCTTTAACAGCTCAGCATTAGCTTCCTCTGCCCGAGGTGTGAAAACGGAACTTCCACAGGCGTGGTCCCGTATCTTCCAACACCAGGTTATTAAAACAGAGTGTGAGTATTAACCAAAGTTTGCAGCGCATAATATTGTATTATCATATGTATCTCTTAAATAACAGTAATACAATTGTAACTCTGTAATTCTAACTGTTTTACCATTTGCTTATTGTTTCATTGATTTTAATAAAAGGTCTTTATGACTATATCTGTCTCAGTGTAAGCTTCCTGTCATACCCCTGAAGGTCCTTTTATAAACTCTGTGAAGCCTGATTCAGGACGAACTTTATCTTCTGATCAAACAAATTGGCGAGCCTAAACCCATACTAATTAATATCCATAATAATTAGTATTAATATTATTACTAATATTATTTAATTAAATAAATAAATTTAAATTAAGTGGATAAATTAAATCAACATTACTAACACACCCCAAATCAGGCTACACTGTCTTAAGGAAAGAGAGAGACTGCCTGTCTACGTGTAACCTAGCCTCTGTCAAAAAGCCTCATCCTGACAGATACAGAGGAATTGATCACAGAACTAAAAATCAGTGATTGCTTAGGTGCCAGTGATCATTACTTGATTTTCTGTTAGCACTTAACAAATGTCAAGTCTGAACTAGAGCTGTGTGGAGGGTAGAAATTCTGCTCGACAAAGGTTTCACAATTTGGGTTCATTTCAAATAAGAGCAAAACCAAAAATACTTTAAATTCTCTGAAGAAAAAAATCCGATTTTTTTTTTTCCATTTCAGGTTGATCAAAACATTGTTTTGACAAAACTGAAATGTTTCATTCCCATGCTGACTCTTCACATTTTATAATTGACCTAATTTTTTTAAAGCATTTCGATTTCAACAGAACTGCACATTCGGATGGAACATAGTTCCATCTAAGCTTGTCCAGCCAGCTCTACTCCCAACCAGAATATTTTTACTGGTGCTTTAAAAGGACCAACTTCACAAAGCTCTCCTTTCACTGGCGGAAGGTATTGCCATGTGAGAAGGCACTGTGTGGGCTGCCTGAAAGGCCATGGGCTGCTACTGGGACACAGCAGGCGTTGGCTTGTCCTCACTGCATTGAAAGCTCGAGCTGTAACCCAGTTTTGCCCCCAGCCTAATGCCCGTCCACATCTCTAACTCGAGTTCAGGGGGGCTTTAAGCTCAAACTAGCCGGGCTGGTGGGAAGCTGGGTTGAAACTTGAATGATACTTATCAGGAGCGGCGCCAGGGTTTTTGCTGCCCTAGGCGGCAGCGCTCCTCCTCTGAGCATTCGGCGGCGGGGGTCCTTCCGCTCCGCGTCTTCGGGGCACATCGACGGCGGGTCCCGGAGCTAGTGAAGGACCCGCCGCCAAATTTCCGCCGAAGACCCGGAGAAGGAGGACCCCCGCGACCGAATTTCCGCTGAGCACAGCAAAATGCCGCCCCCCAAATCCTACCGCCCTAGGCGACCACCTAGGGTCGCCTAGTGGAAGTGCCGGCCCTGATACTTATGCTCAAACTGGTAATGCAATGGGGATGCGGCAGCTTGAGTTACAGCTCACCAACTGCTAATCTAATCTCTCCATAGCCTGGCTGCTGCTTTGCAATGTGGCCACTCTCACTCAGCTCTCACTAGGCTAGTTCATGTGGAGCAACTCAAGGGTACTCGCTCAAGCTAAGCGGTTCAGAGGCCTGGTTCTGGCCCTCTGCAGATGGGTTGAATTTCACTCTGAGATGATTTAAGGATAGAGTTTCAGCTTCGGAGAGTTTAGACTAGTAATTCCCATCACTCTTATGTGTATTACAGTAACACCTAGAACCCTCAGCTGACCACAGAGCTCCACTCTGCTCAGCCAGGTCCAAAAAATAGATAAAGGAGTGAGGAGGAACAGAAGGGAAAAAGTGGGAGAAATAATAATACATAGCTCTTATGTAGTGCTGTCCATCAGTAGATCTCAAAGTGCTTTACAAATGAGGTCACTAGCATTATCCCCATTTTACAGATGGGGAAACTGAAGCACAAAGAGGGTAAATGACTTGCCCAGGATCACCCTGTGGGCAAGTAGCAGAGTTGGGAATAGAACTGAGCCCTCCTGAGTCTAGTTGCTCTGGCCTCTTGGCCACACAGCTGCCAGACAAAGGTGATGAGTAGCTGAAAGCAAATGTGGGACTGAGGAAACAAGCTGTGGGGGTTAGGTTAGAGCTATGAAACGTCACCATCAATGATGGGGAAGAGGAGAGGGTGTTTGAAGGATGGGGGAAGGGAGATGACAGAGATCAGGGTGTGCCTTTGCAGTTTTTTTTCTTTCAAAATGTCAACAAGATCTTGCACAGAGAAGGAAACACAGCAGGGGATGGAGCCAAAGGTAGTAAAGAAGAGGACTGGATTATGGGAGTTAATGTGGCAGCGGGAACAGGCAAGGATTATAGCAGCACTGAATGTGGAGAGAAGACAGGTGGAGTGGAGGAAGTAATTGTGATGGTGGGACATTCTCCAGAGTCACTGACTGACAGAAAGGGAGGAGTAGAGGATGTGGATGTTGGAGTGAGGGGAGGAAGACTTTGCAGTGGGGGAGAGCGGAAAGAGTTGACAGCGGAGGAAAGTGTAGGGTAGAGGGATTCGACAGCCAAGTCAGATGAGGAGACTTTCAAAACATAGCAAATGGGAAAAAAACCCATGAAAACCATCTAAATGGTGAGTGTATTCATGTCCTCAGTCCTGCTTCAATGGAGGGGGAGGAGGAAACAGCAGAGAATCCTTAGGCAGTTCTACCTCATATTTGATTTCAATCACTTTCTTTAGAAACTCTCACTACCTGGCACTGAGCAAGCTTGTCCTTGTCATTTCACCTTCTTCTGTAGCATGTAGCTTAATGTCTTTGGAAGGAGTACAATACTTTGATTGAAAAAGTCATCTTTACAGTGGGGACGAACTAAATGAACATGGGGGAGGATTCAGTGATGCTGAGAAGAGTAGGCAGGGGACCTTGACTGAAGTGTTGTTTTTTCCCCCTCTGTATGTGGGGAGGTTAAAAGGTAGGGAGATCTTTAATTCAGAGATATGGAGTCAACATGCAAAGCTATTTTTCTGTATGCACGCTATTATGCAGCTGGGTGATGGACTTGAAAAAGGCAAATGTCTCTCAGTTGATAGGACTGAATCCTGATCTGAACCCGAACAGCACAGATACAATGTTGTGTTTAGAATCCAGATAAGTTAGCATACAGAAATATTGTGTTATTATTATGTTTTAAATGTCAGCAGAATTACTGAAGGGCCGTATTATCATTTAAGCAAATTGTATTACAAGTTCATGTGATGCACATGCAAGGAGACATAGCCAGACATGTCTTCCGTCCTCCTCTTCAACCATCCTTAACAGAATTAGAATAGAAGAGGTGGGCTATGGTGAAGGCATACCAGCCATGTGGCCCACAAGCGACCACTTGATACTAAGTTATAACAGATAGATACAGGGGAGTCCCTTTGGAGCAGGATACAAGGCCAAGTAGCATTGGTTTGCCCCCCCAAAACACAACACTGAATGCAACTGAACTCAGACTGTCTTCTCTCTAGTAGTGAAAGGCAACTACTGAACAACTCAGAGCTCCAGATCATATAAATGTGCAGAAGTCTGAATGCTCCTACAAAATTTCCCAAAATCGGATGGGTCAGTAAAGTGGGTTTGCAATCTCATGAGACAGGCCCTCTCACAGGACTTCTAGTGTTTCCTGCTCCTAGCTGAGCCCAAAAGCAGCTTCTCTCACAGACCTTTCTCTCTTCTGCCTCCATTTACAGCTAGAACCCAGGCTAAAAATATAGTACTTGTGGTCTAGTTGTTACAGCTGAAACTGGGAACTAGGAGTCAGCTTTATTGAGGGTCTGGTCTGAGATTGTAGAATGACACCCAGCCACCCACCCAGGAACTCAGGCTCAGCACAAACCACACCACCTTCCACTCCAAGTGCAAGGGGCACTTCTTCGATCTGTCTTCTCCAATATGCATCATGTACATATAAAAAAACCAACCAACCCACCAAAACACTGTAGTGCACACACAATTCTTCCCTTGAGGATGAGAGAAACAATGAACCACATGTGAAAGATGTTAGTTACATTGTTCAATTTACTACTGGAAGGCACTCATGGAAGTTAACAGCCTAAATTCCTTTCAAAATCTGGGCCTCAGATACTGTGATGATGAGGGTGGTACCAGTAGCGTAGCTAGTGGGGTGCAGGGGAAGCAGCCGCTTCCCCTCAGCACATTTTCCAAAAGCGGGGCCCACGCTCCACTCTGAAGCTTGGTCTGCCGGGCGGCGCTGGGCTCCTGCAGGAAAGGGAGGGCAGCACGCCTGGAGGAGCCATGGGGAGGGGGCGGCACGGCCGGAGGAGCGAGGGGGGGTGCAGCATGGCTGGCGGCCGCAACTCCCCCCAACCCCCCGCTGCAGACAACTTTGATGCGGACGGTTTGGTGGACGGGCCCCTTGGAGCGCTTCGCGGTGCAGAGGCAGTGCCAGAGCCCGTGCATGGTGGAGGAGCGGACGCTGCGGCTCTGCGCTGCTCATGGCAAGATCCGCACAGAGCCCGCTGCGAGGGCGGCTCGGTGCCCGCCCCGCCTCCTGCACTGACCGGGTCCCGGGGCGCCCCCGGGGCAGGGAGGGTCTCCCCCGCCTCCTCGTGGCAGCCACACCGGGCGGATCTGCGGCCGGTCACTCTCAGCAGGAGCCTCGGCGCCGCCCTCGGCTCAACGGAATAAAACTCCCCCGAGGAGGGGACAGCGCTTCCCCCCTCCCGCCGCGACCTGTCAGCACGACCCGCCCACAGCCAGGCTCCACCAGCAGCCCCGGGCAGGGCAGCGCCCCCGGGCTGAGCGGGCGAGCCAGGCTGCAGCTCGCTCGGACCGCGCCTGGCGGAGCTCGCTGCCTTCTGCCCCCACCCCCCAAGGGGTAGGGCCTGCGCTGAGCCTGGGCTGGTGCTGCACGCGGCGAGCCCCTCTGAGGCAGTGACAGTGTGAGGGGCACTGTGGGAACCCAATTTGCAGCCAGCCTACTCCCCCCCGCCCCCAAGATGTGGGTTTGGAGACCGGAACTGAGTGGGGAGATGCCCCGGTGGTCCTGCTACGCAAGAGCCGCTTGCACAAGCGGGTGGGACAACACAAAAAGCAGCTGCCCCCTCACCCGCATGAACACCACGATGGCTCTGTGCTCCTGGAACAGGGCCCCGAACGGGATCCTCTGCCCGTCTCCATCCACCACCAGGCGCCAGGCGGCGTCTCGCAGCTCCCCCGGCTCCTGGCCGCTGAGCTGCGCGTTATCTCAGCTACTGATTTGCCATGTGATCGGGGCTTCCAGGAGATTCGCCATGGTGGGGTTTGCTCTCTGATGCTGGCTGGGCCGGGCCTAGCGGCCGAGCCCCAGAAAGAAGCAGTGGAAGGGCGGGCAGCGGACTCCCAGGCTCTTCCGGTCCCTGGGGCAGCTCCAGCCCCCTCTGCACGGAGAGCCCCGGGGACCCCAGCCCACTCCCATCCCCGGTAACCCCTCCCCAAGCTCCATACCCTGTGTACCCCTCCCATGTACCCCGTGCCCCTGCCTTTCCCTCCCCTTCACCTCCCCTCGTACCCCCATCCTCTGCCACCGTCCCTACATCCTCCCCTCAAGTCAAACCCCCTGTCCCCCCTCCACATCCTCCCCTTCACCTCCCCTCAAACCCCCTGTCCCCTGCCACCATCCCTCTACATCCTCCCCTTCACCTCCCCTCAAACCCCCTGTCCCCTGCCACCCTCCCTCTACATCCCTCCCCTCCATCTCCCCTCAAACCCCCTGTCCTCTGCCAGCCTCCCTCTACAGCCACGGTGGGGCAGTGCGGCCGGAGGAGCGAGGGGGGGCGCAGCATGGCCGCAGTGTGGCCGGAGGAGCCAGCCAAGCGGGGGGGAGCACGGCGTGGCCGGAGGAGCCGGGGAGCGTGGCCAGAGGAGGAGCCAGGGGTGTGGCCAGAGGAGGAGCCAAGGGGGGGGCGCCTTTTTTATGTTTGCTCCCCCTGCTCTTAGAACCTGGCTACGCCACTGGGTGGTACCTATGCAGAATAGAACTTATTTTCAGGTCTGACCAAGGTATGCTCAGCACAGGACCTTAGAGATTCATAGATTCATAGATTCATAGATTCTAGGACTGGAAGGGACCTCGAGAGGTCATCGAGTCCAGTCCCCTGCCCGCATGGCAGGACCAAATACTGTCTAGACCATCCCTGATAGACATTTATCTAACCTACTCTTAAATATCTCCAGAGATGGAGATATTTAGATATCTCCAGAGATAGAGAGTTGAGGCAAAGATGGCTACAGTAAAAAGAAAACAGAAATATGTGATCTGCCTGTAGATTTGAGAGTAATCTCTAGTGTGGAACTGTGTTGTCTTGAAGATTCATGAAAGGGAGGCACAGTCTGGACTCTTAGACATAATGCTTTATTAGAATTAAGACCGAGTTACATAAGAGAAAGGGGAGCCAGGTTGTGTACCTGGTGAAGCTACCACTAGATTGCTTCCAACTCATTCTCTCTAGCCCCAATCCAGTTCCCTCTAACATACTCCTGTAACCCCTTTGGGGTTTAGATAGCATGGCCCCTTTAAATCTTTTTCCTAGGTGGGAGGGGGGAGTGAGAAAAAAGGAGGGAAACTCCAGGGGGTGGCTCTGGAGCTCCCAGGAGCCTGGAAAGGCCAGGGCGGCTGATCGGGGACATCCCAGGACAGGAGCCAGGAGGAGCACTGTGCCAGGGAGCAATTGCCCGAGAAGGACAGGCCGGAGCTGGACCCAGTATCACGGCTGCCCAGAGCTGCATGGGGCTGTGAGTACTGGGGCTTGGGACTCTGCATTGGGAACAAGGAGGGAGGCTGTAGCTAGTTAAGTGGGGAGGTGGTCGCTCTGTGTGGCTTTGCAGAGAGCGGCAGAAGAGGGCACTGGAGGGGTTTGTTGGGGAAAGTTCACTGGCGCCGAAGACAACCAGGAGCACCCAAGACTCAGCACTGGACTGGAACTTTGCTCAGGCCTCCTGAACTCTGTGTGCAGACACATTGCTTAGTGTCTGCCCTTCTAGACTGTGCTCCCACTGGGCCTGTGGGCCCTTGGTTTGGATGCAACCCTGTTCTACTGCTCCCCCTATATTTCCCTTTGTTGTTGTTCTCCTCTCATCCCTCTGTAAATAAATATTTCCCTTTGTTATATCCATTGTACTTTTCCTGTGGGTGTGGGTGTTCACTCTGGGGGGTTTGGAACAGGTGTCCCTGGGGTGGAAGGGACTTTCCCTGGTGTGCTCCTGCGCGCGCCTTCTCTTGGCCAGGGCTGCCTGCAGAGCAGACTCCATCTTGGCCACGAGGGCGCTAAAGTTACACTCCTGACAGGAGTGATTTAAATCAACAATTTTAAACATGATTTAAATCAGCAACCAGGACACATTGATTTAAATCATCAGTTTTAATCAAGTTTTGCATTTGTACTTTTTATTTTCCTAAAGAAATGTTGATTATTTTTGGCTGGTAACCATTAGAACATGCTGATCTGCAACTAAATACAGCCTTTACACTAAATTTGGTCCTTCTTTTTGCTAACCAGGAGGAAACACTATCTATACACAGCAAGAGAGGGTCCTGTGGCACCTTTAAGACTAACAGAAGTATTGGGAGCATAAGCTTTCGTGGGTAAGAACCTCACTTCTTCAGATGCAAGTAATGGAAATCTCCAGAGGCAAGTATAAATCAGTATGGAGATAACGAGGTTATCTGAAGAAGTGAGGTTCTTACCCACGAAAGCTTATGCTCCCAATACTTCTGTTAGTCTTAAAGGTGCCACAGAACCCTCTCTTGCTTTTTACAGATTCAGACTAACACGGCTACCCCTCTGATACTATCTATACACATTTATTTAAGCAATTATATAACCTGACTTATATTTATTCAGATTCATACTGTTTGCATTTTCTATTTTAGAAAATTGTGAATGATGAATTTCTTATTTAGTAGATTGATTTTTTTTTTTTTAGTTGTGATTTGTGTCAAGCTCTATTTGGATGGAAATTCAGTTAAACATGCACAAATCTATCATTTTAAGTGTTTGTTACTTGTTTTTACTAAATAAACTACCTTTAAGGTGCTGGAAACATTTAAATGTTCCATTTAAATGTTTAGCAAAACATTTTTGGCATTAAAATATGATTGATTTATTAAAGAAAGGAAGTACTATTCATAACTAGTAAATTGAACTGTTTCTGGTCATCACGTCCTTTGGGTTTTTAGAACTAGTAGATCTCCTCCTCTCACACCTAGTTTTAGTTCATAGACTGGAAGAGGAAAACAAGCTTTTCTGCTTTTTCAATTCAGAACTGGTTTGTCAATTTTGAGTGAACTTGTCATTGAACTGCACTAATTGAATAAATGGAAATGAAGAAAATATTTTTCTCTGAACCTGCAGAAGAGGCTATAGCTGTCAAAAGCTGGTTCCTCACTTCAACAAGCTCTGGTTCTAGGTGCTTAGTCAGTGACTTCCATAAGTTCAATGGTTTCACTTTCTTTAAAACTTGGTAGCAAATATGTACTAAATATTGCTTTTTGCATTTAATTTAAATTATTTTAATAGATTATAATAAGTTTAGGCCTTAGCATAGGTTGTCAATTTAATTTTAATTAGGTTTATTTTTTTAAAAATCTGCATTTAATTTAAATTTCAAAACCCTGTTTCTTTTAAGAAAAACCACTGAATTTTATCCATTCTGGTAATCTCTCATATTTACATACATGATACTTGGCATGCACTTTATACAACTTGGTTGATACTTTACTTACATTCATAATGTTTTGCACTTGTTTCCTAGTCTTTTACTGAGTTAACCCCTGCAACCTGTTCACATTACTCAATATCTATTTCAGCCATGTGCTGTACCGAACTGTATTTTAGGGTACTTAATGTACATCCACGCATAAATAAAAAAGCAAATGCAATAGGATTTACTCATCACCATAGTCATTGGCTGGAGAAATAACATTTAATTGCTTCACTGGTGAAGAATACACCACTATGGAAGAAAGCCTTTGCCAGGGGAATAAAGCAGAGGAGTCGTTTCTATACACAGTTCTGTTTCTGACTCACTCTATGGGTTTGAGCAAGTCACTTTACTTCTCTGTGCTTCAGTGTCCCTATCTAGAGAACTGAACTAACAATAATACTCACCCACCATAAAGGGACATAATCACTGAGGGCTGGTCTACACTGCCGCGCTAGTTCGGCGGCTGGGGATCGAAGTTCCGAGTTCGATTTATCGCGTCTGGTCTGGACGCGATAAATCGAACCAGGAAGTGATCCCCGTCGACTGCGGTACTCCAGCTCAACGAGAGGAGTACCGCGGAGTCGACGGGGAGCCTGCCTGCCGCGTGTGGACCGCGTCTGAACCGCGGTAAGTTCGAAGTAAGGTATGTCGAATTCAGCTACGTTATTCACGTAGCTGAATTTGCGTACCTTACTTCGACTTGGGGGGTAAGTGTAGACCAAGCCTGAGATTCAAAACCTGAGTTAGAAATAGTTTAGGGTATTGCACCTGCCTTAGTTCCCATGCCAATTGCTGTGCTTCTGCAGTCATATTCCCTTGTTTAGAAACATGTTATTCTCTCCCCTGTGTAAAAGAACCACACAAACAACAGGGGGGAATGACTGACTATACATGAGACACTGAGTAACCACCAAGTGCTGTCACCATGGAGAAACACATTTTTCTCTCTCTAATATTAGGTGTCACTTGTAACAATAGTAGATAAGCAATTTTCAGGCCTGGCGTGAGTATTGATTTTACAATGTCTCTTTAACTGGCCAAATCCTGCCTTTGACTTCAGTCATTTTCGCTTGAGTAAGGACTGCAGCCTCCGTGTCTGGAAAGTACATTGAGTGTTACCAGCCTATTCGTACATGTAGGGGCAGGAAACATCATGAGGTTCCCTCTCAAAGAGTTTCCTCCACATTTTCTTTCAAGGCAACTCCAGGGAGACTCCTCAAGCCAGCCTCCAAACCCCTGGATGCCCAATCTCTGCACAGACCTGCGGGGGCACAGGTCCACTACTGAGGTCCACTACTTCTGCAAGAGCTCTGACCCCATTTCCTGGCAGCTCCATTGGATCTGAGCTGTTGAGAACTCCCCTGGTGAAGACCACCTCTAAAGCACTTCTTTAAGGGAATTGCTGTGCCTTTGTACTCTCTTGTGCATACTGGGTAGTGGGGACAATATGTGTCTCCCCCACAACCCTGCCCCTGGCTTATATACTCCTCCCCATTGTCTCCTTCCTCATATGGATCCTCACAGGGAATGTGGGAAACCCTGCTGTGGTGGTACCTGACTCCCATTTCCACATAGGAAATATACATGAAGAAGGTTTCCCCCGAGCATGGACTGTTAGGTCACAATCCAAATCAGGCTGTTCAGCAAGTGGCTCTCTAGTTCTTGAGTCTGTAAGCATGTGACTTACCAACCCGCACGCCCCTGCTGGTGGGTCACAGTGTAGCAGGCTCTCCTCCTTTAGCGCCCCAGCTGCTCTGGCCCCATGGTGGTCTGCTGCTTCTTGCAACTCAGCCCTCTGGCTGGATCACATCTAGTTCCATCCTTTCTAGGGTTAAACCATTAGTCCAACAAATAATAGTGTTTTGACCTCACACTGGGCCTTTGGTTTGACTCCACACTCACTAGTCTTTACCCCTGGTATCAGGGGCTTTCATTAGTCCTTACACCTTGTCAGGGGGGTTCTGCTCCACCTTCTCCATGGGCTGGTAGAGGAACCCAGGCCTTCCCTCTCCTCTGGGTTCTGACCCACGGCCCCTTGAATAGGCAGGCAAGGCCTTATTACAGACCCCTTGCTGCCTCCCTGGACTACTTCCTACCTTTCCCCATCATAGACCTTTGCCATAGCCTCTTCCCAGGCTCCCAGTGTCCCAACTCCACTCCCGCTAAGTGCCTTCCATCAGCACACTGCAGAGCTTCTTAGCACTTCCTGCTACTCAAGAGTTTTCTGGACTCCCCTGGCAGGGCAGTCCCTGACTCAGCAGGAGGCTAGCTGCTAAGTCTACCTTCCTTCAGGGAGGCTTTGTCTGTAAGGTCTTTCATTTTCAGTTTTGTACTGAATTTTACTTTAAAAAAGGTCCAGATTTTACAGCAGCCATAATGTGGTTTTTACTGATTTTCACCCAAGTTTGGGACCAATCAAGTATGCTGATTATGTCTTAATAATGACAGACAAAGGGAGCGCGTTCTATGAGCAAATAGTGCTAAGCAGAACTGCTCCTTCCCCTACCCCGCTGCTTTTTTAAAATGCTTGAGCAATATGCAAATTGGCTCACATACCAGTGTCTGGTTTCATTTTCTCAGGTGAGTGGTGGCAGAGCAGACCATGTGCCAGGAGTACCTTCAGCCTGCTTGCAAGCCAGTTTATATCTCATAACTGCCAGTATCTGAACTACTATAGAATGCTCTTTATATCTCCATAAGCAATGTGAAGATGAATCTATTCTACCAGGTCAGATTGAATCTGGTGTGATACCAGCAACTGAAAACACAGGACAAAAATTAGAAAGCAAGACTTCATTGATTCAAATTAAAGGGGTGAAAGGCTTAGAAAAGTTTGACTCATTTATGCAAATAAAGTTCCTAACTACCTCCCTCTAATGCAGGTGATTCACTGCCACTCGACTTTTCAGCACCATTAATGCCCAGTTTAAAATATCCACAAGATGGATTACTGTACTAAATACTTTACGGTAGTGGCTTTATGGTCAGGATTTAGTGGAATGTTTCCTTCTCCTATAAATCACGCTATGAATATTGATTGTGGTGCCCTCTACTTAGCTAAAAGTTTTATGTGGCTTATAAAAAATATGTAGTGAATCTGTTTCGGTAGGAAGGAGCTTTTCTTGGAAACAAATCTGAGGAAGAGCTCTAATATATGCTAGTAGAGTGTTTATATAGTGAAGAATGACTTTATAACAAAGTGCTGCCAGTCTAGGCCAATTTATTATATGCTATACTGGTGTTAAACTGCCTTAAATCAATAGTTAAGAAGACAGGGGAGTGCTGGGGTGTAATAAGTCATCATTTTAATGAAATATAGATTATTCCAAGACTATTAAACAAGTGGTTGGTGTCAGAAAAATTGTTCACTTTTTCAATGCTAAACAAAATCATCTATTTTAGTGGAGTAAAATCAATAAGCAGCTGAGACCTGCCGTGTAACCTGAATGCGTAAGTAAATGTATAGCCAGAGTTGCCCATTGATAAGCAGATAGGTTACGCTTAGATGCCCTGGTTACTGAATCTGGACAAATGCCATTTATAGGGAATTGGAGGAGGAGGGAAGTTGTGAAAGAAAACCCACTGAGAGCTAGTCCTGCATTCTGCTTGCATGGCACTTTGTATGCTCAGATAGCTGCCGAGAGAGAAAAAAAATCCAGCTTTTATAGATAACAGTTTCCCCCCCCCCCCAAACCTATTTCAATATAAGAAATGAATTGGAGGAAACTCTAGAACCTGCAGAAGAAAGTCATTTAGCTAAATTGCCTCAGGTTACAAAGAATTGGCTTTCAGTAATAAACATTGTTTTACTTAACCTTTCCAGGATTTGTTAAAGGCGGAAAGTGCTTCAGCTCCCTTGCAAGCTGTAATGTTAGTCACACAGCTCTACCAGCAGCTTGGGGGGCTACCAGCCACTCAGAGAGAACTTTCTGCAGCCAAGGAGCCAGGACTCCCAATCACCTGAGGAACAGCTATGAGGCCATCAGCTGTATCTGGGCCCATAGTAACTTATTTATATCATCACAGTGCATTGAAACCCCAATCAAGGAGCAGGGCCAATTTGAGGTAGGCGCTGTACAGGCACAGTGCCTGCCCCAAAGAGCTTATGATCTATACAGACAAGAAGGCATTATTATGCCCATTTTACAGATGGGGGAACTTAGACACAGAGAAATTATGTGACATGTCCAACATCCCACAGGGTGTCTGTAGCAGTACCAGGAACGGTACCAAGCTCCCATGAGTCCCAAAGCAGTGCCTTAACCACAAGACCATTCTTCCTCTCTGAGGGATCTCTGGGGCAACTATGAATAGGGAAGATCAATACCGTCAGCCTCAAAAGTTCATAAATCATGAGTCGGACTCCAAAAAGTCATAAGTGCCCCCCCCCCCCAAATCATGAGATCTGAAAAAAAGGTTCTATCAAACTTTCTGGTCTGTGTTTTGACTTTTGAACTCCCGCTGCCCCCTCCAGTGAGTTTGTGTGGCAACGAGCAGTGCCATTCTCCCAAATTTCTAGAGGAAGGTGATTTTGGCCCCCCTGCTGCAGGAGCTTTCTCTGGAGCTCAGCTGAGATCACGTTACACAGATATGTATAAAATGCTGGATTGAGCTGCCGGGCTTTTTCCCCGTCTCTCCAGACACTCCTGTTGGCTCCTGAGATGTGGAGGTGGTGGAATGCTACCTGCCTCCTGCAGCAGCCCTGATTGGCTGCCCTTTCCCAGGTGACAGGAAAGTGGGAAAGGCTCAGAGAGGGTTTCCCTGGGCAGGGCTGATAATCAGGTCATGAGTCACTGGCTCCATCAGGGACCAAAATCCCATCACTTGGTGAAGCAGGCAATGCTGGCAGTCTCTGGCAAAGAGCTGACTATGGGGCTCATGTAAATAAAGGACTAGGTTGTCATAGTCTTGACTTAGCTGCTCAAGTGAGAGTAGTTGAAAACCCTTTCTCCCATTTACTCCCCTGCTCAGAGACTGGAGGGCAAAGTATATTCATCGGATGCTCTCCTTTGTGAAGAGGTTAGTGGGAAGCTGCAGGGTCTTTGGCTCCACCTCCCTGCACTCAACAGCCAGAGTGGCTGGCCAGCTGGCCAACATGGAGTGAAGTAACTTGCTCCTCCAACCAGAGCAGGGGCTCAGATATTATGGAGATTAGCATGCTACAAGGACCTACCTCGAACAGAGAAACAATGCATGGAGCGGCACCGTGTTCTGTGGTCTGCTCCTTGGCCAGTGCAGCTGTGTGCTGCCTGTTACTTGGTGCAGGCTGTACATTTACAGTCTGGCCCCAAATGACTCCTTAACGAGGAAGGAGAGAAAAAGACACCAGGCCTGGATGTGTGCAGATCCAGAGGGCCCCTCCCCTCAGAGCTGCTAGCCCTCCTCAGACAGGTATGGTCCACGGCACAGCACTTCAAGCATTCTCGGTGCTTGGACATGGGTGGAGAAGATCAGCACAAGAAGGCTTCACGTAAGAAGAGGGTGTGAAGGAGTTTGGAAGAGGAGTGGAGTGGGGTGGTTGTGTCCCAGATGGCTGGGAGGACTGATTCTCTGTTATATAACATATGTTAACACAAGTTTTATTGATATATGCACAGCATGAGTGTAGCCTCCCAGTGCTGTTGATAGTGTTGCCAACTCCAAGTTCAAAAATCACAAGGCAGGCTCCAAAGTCATTACATTGGTGTAAAAATAATGAGTTTTTTTTTTTTTAATTTGCCTTCTGGTTTCTGAGCCTTTCATGTATACTTGGTTCATATTTTCAGGTTTTCCTTCAGAACCGTGAAGGCCAGAAGCGTTTTTTTTCCAATTGAAAGCTGAGATTTTGTGAGATCATTTGACTCCATGAGCTGGGGCTTCAATAAAAACAGTAAATATCATGCGATTTGTGAAAAAAAAATTCTAGGGCTGTCTACACTGTCTGTTCTACCTATAAAAGGGTGTAAAATGATACTTACAGACCTTTGCAAAGCCTATGAATGGAAAGTGCTGTATAAGTTCAAAGTATTTATTATTATTAGTTATACAACCAGAGTATTGCCTCAGCATATAGTGGGTTTCATCTAAAACCTGAGACGGATTCTTTGAGCGAAGAATGTTCTTGTTTGCTCTGGGGTCTTGGTCAAGAATTTGGAGTGGATATCTCTAGGGTGTTGCAAGTAATAGAGGCAAGGGAAACATTCTCCTTTTGCATGAAAGTCACCTTAATCCTAATGCCATGGCTTGTATATTCTAGGGTTTGAAAAAGCCAGGAAAAGAGTTTAACAAATGACAAACAAGGGCTTTGGTCCTGCAAAACGGCCCACAGAGGCAGACCCACAGTGGTGCTGTATACCGCCCTCCCCCCACCCCCACCCCCTGCTTCTTTCTTTTGCAATTGTAGATGAAATGAACGCAAAGTGAAACCAAATAGTTTTTTCTTGTTATTTTCCTAATGATAGCACTGGATTTTGAAATTAAGCCCAGCAGGTAGGAAGATCCTGTGCAGTTTTCAAATGAGATCATTTGTCCTTCCGCTAAAACATGTTTATTTTATATTATTTCTATCTGATTTTTCAGCCCTGCTGTTTTCTGTAAGATGAGTTAAAGGTGCTTTGGAGTAAATCCTAATGACTGCATTAGCAAATGCTTCCCCACATAGGCATGTGGAGTTTGGTTTTATTTTATTTTTCGTGGTGTCTGACTCCAAACAGCTTCTTCCAATACATCTGCATACCATAACATGGAATTCATTTTTCCCTTCTGAAGTGCCGTTTGCCCCCAGTCGAGGCATTAACTTGATGCTGGCTGCCTTCCACAATGATAGTGTCTTGAAAAGCAAAGATCATAAAGATACAAGGCTCTGGTCCCATTTATGGGATATAGATTGAACATAGGGGATGCAATTGTGCCAGGCCTTTAAATGAGCCATGGAAAGAAAGCAAAGCTCCTCCCCATCAAATGAAGACCCATGTAAAGACTAGGCAGAAGCTAGCCAAAGGAATCAGGGGGGTGATAGCCAAATGTCTCACTAAGCTCCTTGTAGCAGGGACTGGCTTTCAGTTCTGTGTTTGTACAGCACCTAGCACAATGGGGTCCTGGT